>NW_007732115.1:89486-107678 GCF_000696425.1 Galeopterus variegatus
GCTTGATAAGTAATTGTGGTGTAATAGTAGGGTATATTATTTTTGTGAAGAAAGGTGCTTGCTTTTAAGAGAAAATATCAATCTATATAGATAATTGCATTTTTAACTGAAGTCAAACAAGCCTTTACTGTTAAGTCATGAACCCTTTTAAATCAACCATTACTTAAAATTAAGTAAGTGTTAAGACTGGCTTCTTTTGCTCCAGTTTTTAGACATTGTTTCCTTTGACAATTTAGTATGGCATGTTTTACAATTCTGCCTAAATCCATGTATTGAGATATAGAAACTGTTCTTAGGATGTAATAAACACTTGAGATCACAAATTATTCATTTTGAAACTTTTCACAGGATGCATTACCTTATTTGAACCATGATGTGGGATTGTTTTATTCAGGAAGATGAAATCTTTGAATGCATACTAGAAGGGCGATGTTTTAAAAAAGAAAAAGAAAATAGCCTTTAAAGTTGTATCCAGACCTAATGAATAATAACACACAGCCCCATGGACCCCAGATTTAAATTAAGAATATTATTTTTATTGTACTCTGAACTATATTTTCTTGCTCAAGCTGAGACATTCAGCAACTAACAATGCTACTGTTAAGCACACATTAAAAAGAGGCCAGGGTATTTCTTTGTGTAGAAACACCAAAATGGAAAATACACTGAAATCGTATTGCATTTCCTAATGGCATGATAGAGAAATGGACAAAGAACAATAATAAGTGTAGATAAAACCCTTCGGCATAACATAGAGCTACCATTAAAAGGAATTTAATATACAGACATCTTCATAACAATCAACATTGCTTTAGGAAGCTAACACCACAAACCATTTTATCTGCCATAGAAAGAGTACATAGAATTTAATAAACATATTCCAAAATTCTTTGCAAGCAAGGCAAAGTAGAAGTTAGTTAAGCTAAGTAATTATTAAGATGGTTAGAGAACTGTGTTTAAATGATAATATCAGCTATGCTGTGAATAGGTATTTGTTAGAAAACATGCTTTTAAATATAGACCTCTTTGTAAGATCATATTTCCAACTCATCCATGACACAATTGATTTTAAGAGATCGATATGTCCACATTCTTGTATTCATAAAGGGCTTTATGAATTTACATTTTCTAAACTTGTTTGCATTTGTGATTTTTTAAAATATTTCAGAAAAAAAACAGTATCATGGCATACAAAGCTATAAATAGTGTGAATATACAATAACTTTCATCTTCTTTTGGGGGAATTTTCTTTGAAACACAGTCCATGTCTTCCTGGGTTCCATGCCATGCATAGATATCTAATTTTGCATAGAGGACTCTGTTAGTAGATGTTTTGGTTTGCCACTGAACAGGAATAGTAATCTAACCTCTCTATTCTGAGAGATATATTTGCTATAGCAAAGGAGCATATATAGATACTGAAGTCAGTCAAATCAGTGTGACTCCTATCTCACCATTTTTGAGCTAAATTTAATAAGTCCATTTTCCTCATTGATACACTCACAGCCCCATCACCACTATTTCCCCCACTATAAAATGGATAAAATGCCATTCACTACTCCTGGCTGCTCTGAGGATTAAAAGATAACATACAAAGGGCCTGGCACATAGAAAGAATTCAGTGAATTTTCTTCCTCTTTCTCTTTCTTGTTTTTAAGTATATACAACATGAAATTAAGTATGATCCAGCCACGTTGTTGAAATAAATTCTCCTGCAGGAAATCTTATATGTTTGCTTTTATTTTCTACCTGAGACCTCCCCAAATTAAAAAAAAAAAAATAAGTAAATAATTGACTTGTAAAAAAGAAACCAACCCATAGTCTTTAAATTTTTTATAATCTAATGTTAAAAATGTCACATTTTATTTCCAAAGCACGTAACAATGGGGGGTTGTTCTACTTCTATGATGTTCAAACTTCGTCTGTAGCCAAGTCAAGCAATGCATAAACTTGTGTGAAAATTTGGTACAAGGCTCCATCTCCCTACCAGCTCAGGGAGTCTTAGTAAAGATAGTAGCTTAAGACACCTTCTTTCCTAAATATCACCCAAAAATCAGAAAAAAAAAGTTTTAGGAAAATGAAATTTATTGTTTCTTCATTAGCTTAAGAATCACATACCTGATGAAACCATATCCTATTCAATCTAGACAAAGAAATTGTTTCTTGCGGATAAGTGGGTAGTGTGCCCAAGCTTGCTGTGTTGTGATTACTACAAAAGAAGAGTATTTTGGAGAAATTCTATTTACACAAGGAGTAGCTAAACAGAAATGAATGATAATTATCAATAGTTTTATATATCCTCCCATCCTAGCTCATAGCCTTGGCTCAGTTGATAATTATAACAGATCAAATGAATGGGAAAGATCAGTACGTGCTTCGTTCATTTTGTGATATTAGCAGTTGTTGATAAATACCTAGATCCATTCATTCACTGGGGTTGTGAAATGATGACATTTTAATCCCATCATTCCTTCTTCCTTTATTAGCTAGAATATTTCTATAAAGAGAAACTAATCTATTATTTGATTTCCCAGTGAAGGGTACCTGTAGAAAGTCAGGAAAAACGCTTGACACTTTCACATTGCCTATTTTAAAGTAAGTGAAATCATTGTTAATTAATTCTACCTGTCTTATTATCGTTATTGTTATGATCTCATGGTTTTTAACATATTTGATGTGTTTCATCCTTTAGGTTTATTATACTTATTGGTGGTCCCTGTGTCCCACTGTTGGCCAGTAGAAGCCATCCCAGGTCTCATAAGTCCTTTTAATACAATCATAGCAGCCCATGATACCTTCTTCGCATTCTGGCCATTGCAAAATAATCAAGGCTCACCTTGTGCATTTTTTAAAAATAATTGTTTTTAAAGTGATATGTAATAATTATACAAATTTGTGGGGTACGTGCAATGTTTTGACACATGCATATATGTAATGATTAAATCCGGGTAATTGAGATATCCATCACCTCAAACGTTTATCATTTGTCCAACACCAAAACTCATAGAGTTAATCAATTATTAATAATCATGCTATCTATGGTGCCTGTTTAATTAGTAACATTCACCTTCTGTCATAATTATCAACTAAGCCAAGGCTATTAGCTACAATCCTGGTGGCAGTTACAGAAAGTAAGTGATACATAAATGATTAGCCCTTGTGGCTTATTATTTGTCACATGCTATCTAATTATATATGCAGGTGTGTGTACCAGGCAGGCCAGACCCAGATAAAGTCAATAAAATTTAGCTGTGGAAACACGTGGGTTGTCTGACTGTGGGCTCTTGAAGCAATACTAGAAACCCCCCTGGTGATCTGATATACTCCTGAGAGGAATCTTTGTAATGCTCTCCCAGGCTGTGGTTTTAAAGGCAATTAGTAGGTTTATAAAATCTATTTTTAACATATTTTGTTAAAAGTATAGTTTGGATTTTGCATTGCTGGGAATTGTTCAAATACTAGAATGCAGCATATTTCATTGGTTTCAAGGTTTTGGTGGTCACACAGCAGTATTCACTTTCAATTTGATTTTGAGATGTGTTCCAGCAGAATGATAAGTGTTTAGAGTACTGCCCTTGAATTGTAACAGTAAGCATTTAAGCTGGGTAGATGTTATTGGTTCCCCTACTACACAATGCAAAAATGGGTAGCTGCCACCTGACCATGATAGAGGCTCTGAATCCTTCCATTTTGTTAGCTTCCAGAAAAAATGGCACAATCCCCTCAAACAGATCAGAAAGGGTTGGTTATGGTCACATCTGCAAAAGTGAAATTTTCAGTACCTAAGACAATGAGAGGTCTGGCCACAGATCTTTCTATAGCCTCCAGAGGTAAGAACACACGAGGACTGCCCTGCTACTGGGGAAACAAGTTCCCAGCAACAGACTGCTTGCAGTCTACTGTGTTAGACTATGTATACACAGTAACCTGCCTCCAGTGTTCCTTCTGAACAAGCTACTTGTACCAATTTAAGAGATCTGGGGTGGTAATCATAAAGCTGGTATGAATGCAATTATTGGATACATGCCATGAATAATGCAATTTATATGAAGGTTAGGGGTTAAAAGAAATAAAGATAATGGGCAAAGAATATGAAAATAGAATTTCCTGCCATAGACTTCAGCAAGTGTGCACTAATATTAAAAGACCTGTTTTTATCATAAGAAAAAGCAAGGAAGGCTATTGCTATGTCCATATACTATTCTGTAATAGAATTTCACTGCAGAGGTAGAATAAACTGCTGGATCAGTTTTGTTGTGTTGCAGTTTAAAAGCTGTGTGTGTGTGTGTGTGTGTGTGTGTGTGTGTAATATTAGGAGGAAAAGATCAGTTTAAAAAGGTGCATTCAAACTTTGTGGTTTAGATATCCTACCATACCAGGCCCCCAAGCTGAGGTGGTGGGGGTCAGAGGGCCTCAGCCACGCCCGCCCAATGTCCATATCCAGCCCAGCAATGACCACCAGGCCACCCAGAAGCTCCCTGGCCCCCAAGCAGAGCTGGTGATGGGGAGGGGGCCCAAGGGCCTCCATGAAACCTCCCAACATCCATATCTAGCCCAGTAATGACCACCGAGCTGCCACCAGAAGCCCCCTGGGCTCCCAGGCTGGAAAGAGAGGGTGCCATGGGCTTCAACCACGTCCCAACCTCCCTCCTTCCTCCTCCTCCCACCCTCTCCTTCTACGTTCCCCTCTCTCCCTCCCTGCCAACTGCTCTGCAACAACATATTAGTATGCAAAAAATACAATAATAATTAACTAATTAATTAATTAAAAAGAAAAAAACAAAAAGATATCCTACCATACCTTGTCACAATAAATTCCATTTAGACAGTTATTAGACTCCCCCACTTTACAGATAACAGCAATCTTAATCAAGGTTGGAAATGTGCTACGCTTTAACACATAGTATCTCACTTTAGCCTCTCAACAGTTTCTGTGAGAAAGGCATTATTATATTCCCAATTTACAGAAAAGTTTGGGCTCAGAAAGATTAAGTTAGTTAATCCAAGTGACACAGCTTGTGAGGGTGGGACAGGGACTTGGATAAGCCATGATAACTCTTAAAAGCCCATGTGCTACCTGACCTTCTTGCAGGAGAGAATACAAAGGCTCAAAGTGAATAAACAATTTACCCAAAGTCAGTTATAGTGAAAACTCAATTGCAGATAGTTTTGAATCCAAACCTGCTCTCTCTTCACTATATCCTACAGTTCCATAGAAAGTACAGGATAAATCTACTAAATAATTTCATTTACAGCACCACGTACATATTTTATATTTACAGCACACTCTGTAACACCTATAGATTAATATAGCACCAAGAGATGACACAAAAACTAATAAAAGGCAAAGTAATTAAAGATGCAATTTTGATGGGATTAAACAGGAGATGTTTTCAGCAGGAAGAGAATTTTGTCTCAAAAGGGTAGAATGAAAGGGAAATGAAGAAAGGTCATTCTAGATAACTCTTTTTATGTAATATTCAAGAGCATGAAAGAGGTTGTGCTAAAATAGAGGTAGGAAGCTATCTCAGGTATTATGGTAATACTTCTGGATAGAATATTCAGTGGATCGTGAAGAAACAGAAAATTGTCTTAGAGGAGTTTTCATTTTGCTGGAATTAAGAAATCCCCTAAATATAGCTTTACCTTATTTTGCTTAAAACTTTCCTTAGTGATAGAAGAACTCTTTAATATAAGAGGTCTCTGGGGTGGCCAACGCATGTATGCAGTGTACTCTTTTAAGAAGAGGTGTAGGGCATGCTATGCTCATTGCCTGTAAGAAAAGTAAGATCTGTGCAAGGTTAAATTGAGGTGAACTTACTCTAAGCCAGACTTTAGATTTCACCTGGAAATAGAAATATTAAATTTTCTAACGTGCTTTTGACATAGATGACAGAAGCTATACCCCTTTCAATTAGGAACTGGAGAACAGGAATCTGCAGGTAGAACGTGCTCAAGTAAAGGACATTGTTTGGTTCCATACATATTGGCTACACCTTTATTTGCTTACGTTATTACATGTTTCTGGCTAACTTCAATGTCAACCAAATTTTCCCCACTTATGACCCCTTTCTTGCTAATAACTCCTATTTACATGATTTGTGCTTCTGTCCGCAGATTGTTTGGTTCCATACATATTGGCTACACCTTTATTTGCTTACGTTATTACATGTTTCTGGCTAACTTCAATGTCAACCAAATTTTTCCCACTTATGACCCCTTTCTTGCTAATAACTCCTATTTACATGATTTGTGCTTCTGTCCGCAATCTTGTATCTTCCTAGATCTGCTCAAATTGCCCATTTCTCATAGTTTACTCTTCAGTTCCCCCCATCCTGAACGGCAGTTTCTTCTTAGCTTCTAAAGGGACATTGCATTTTTCCATTTCCCCAGCTTGGTTCTCTTTTTTTTTTAAAGATGACCAGTAAGGGGATCTTAACCTTTGACTTGGTGTTGTCAGCACCATACTCTTCCAATGAGCTAACCGGCCATCCCTATATAGGGATCCGAACCCGTGGCCTTGGTGTTATCAGCACCACAGTCTCCCAAATGAGCCATGGGCCGGCCCTCCCAGCTTGGTTCTTTATTCTTTCTTCTCTTTACTAAACTGATTGTATTGAGAGGTTACCAGATACTCCTCCCAGAAAAATGGAAGCAAGGGTCTGTGTCTGTATTGGGTGCTGATATAAGGTATTCTGAACGGGGCCTGGGAGCAAAGAATCTTATGCTAATAAGAAGGCAACAGAGAAAAGTTTTCAGAAGTTGAGGTAATATCTTGATCGAAAAACATCATCCCAATGGCCTAAAAGAAAGTAGTAATCTAGATCCAAAACCATGCAATGAAATCAGAGCACCAGATTAAAGCAAGAATATCAATTCATTCATTCATCTATTCATTCATTCCACTTACCATGCATCAGATACTATTCAAGAAATCTTGTCAGATTCTTTTAAGATTTCCACTTACCACACTTTAGTACCCATGGTAATATTTGACATCTTGTAGGCACTCTGAGCCAGATCTTTTTGTTTTTTTACCTAAAATCATATAATGTCTTACCAATGCCTCATAGTCTAGTTTATGGCAGAATGATGCAAAATAAATAATAGAAAGTAAAAATTGAAAGAATCCCTTACCTGTCACTTTAAGTGGCTTCTCAGAGCCATGGTTTTTAGCGCTAGCGCATAGTTGTAGTTGAGTTGCTCATAGGTACACAAGATGCTATAAGGCTCTTTGTGGGATGAACAACAATGAAAATTTTTATGTAGAAGCATTTTGTAAATAAAATGCTACTCAAGTGGAACATATTAACATGCAGAACCAGCCAACTTTCTTACGACTTCTGATTTTTGTTATCTTTCCCTGTTGATAGCATTTATTTTTCACTGCATAATGAAAATCTGTCACAATGTGACAAGCTCTATAGGGCAGTTCGGGAAAACATTAGAATGCTTATGGTCACAGTGCAAGCTTCCATTCTAGCTTGTATGTCAGTCTCTGGATCTCTGCTATGAATACAATTGGAAAATTCAAGACCACATTTGTTTTCCTTTTTGTTTTTTGCAAATGGCAACAGAGTTTTCTTTCCAAGGACCTTGTCAAATTATTTTCTTAAGCTCCAGATTGACTTCTCAATATTAAATTCATGGAGTTAAGTTCTCCTGTTGCTGTTTAAGAGATCTAGCCTTGTCAACCTTTCCATTAAGTGGCAACCCAAGGGTCAGAGGCTGGACAATGAGCCTTTTCAGCAGGAAGTTTTAGTAATAAAATAGACAAAGTAAGACTCAACCCTGACAAAAGTAAGAAGGTAATTATTTCATGAAGTCAATCAGTATACATGATCATGCAAATTACTTAAAACAAAATAGCCTCTCGGTCTTTACAATAGAGGATTTTGCAGGAAATATTTGTACCAGTGAATTTTATTTGATCGACATAAACCCAATCTTAACACTAGACATCCAAATGTTTTCTTGATATTTTAACTCTGGGCTGGTCAGCTATTCCATAAAACTTCCAAGGGACCTTTACTACTTAGGTTTTGGCACATTTCTCTGTCCACATTTTTAAATAATCTACAATTAATTTGGCAGTTTTATTCTGTATATCTTCACCTTTGCCAAATGTACTTAAAGATAAGCATGAAAAAGTTATAAACAAATAATATAATAATTCTTAGATCTCTCATAAATTTTTTGTGCATGACACTGAAAAGCAGGTGTAAGAGAAAAACACTTCTTAAAATATAATCCATAAAAATTCTAACAAATAAAAATGTTTTTTAAAGATTTTATTTTAGAAGATCCTCCACACATTTACCATGTTTGGGTCTGCCCTTCCAGACTTTATTTTTATACACGGGTGAATTCTATTCTTATGAATGAATTTGGTTTATAATCACAAACAATGAAGATATCATAAAGGTTAGTGTCTAAATAACCAAAGAAAAAGTTTCAGCACATTGTGTCTTTCTAAGGTAAAGAATAGCAAAATGAATAAAAAGCCTAAAATTATTTTTTTTAAAGAAAACAGTTTTTAATTGTTCATTATATTTTAGCCAATCATAATCTGGTATTATCTATAGTCACTGGCTTTCATTCATTTGTTTGTTTTTTGGGGTGAGGGTTACATTAATTGTTAACTGATTTATTCATGCATATTGTATTTCTTTGTCAACATAAATTTCCTGTGGATAGTTTAAAACTCTTGTTTATAAGAACATTTTAAAGTTCAAAGGAAATTTTAATTTGAAAAAATTCTGTTTAGATAATTCATTTTTGCTTACTTTTGCCAAGTTAGTCAATGTATTCTCTTATCAATGAATCAGTGTTAATCCTTTAATATTATTCTCCATTTCTATGTTCCTAGTGTCTCTTCCCTAATTTCACAAACATTTATCAAAACAAACAGCTTATCCTGTTTCATTGCTCTCAATATCCTTCATAATTATCTGATTTCACATTTATCAAAACAAACAGCTTATCCTGTTTCATTGCTCTCAATATCCTTCATAATTATCTTGGGATATTTAAAGTTGCAGATAATTCATATATGAAATACACTTGTCTTTAATGTGTCCCATTTCCTCAAATCCTCTGCCTCCAATGTAATCTGAAATCTAATTTAAAATGAAATTTTAAAAAGATCTATACAGCATCCATGTCAGTAATTTTACCTTGAAGATTGATGAAGTGCTACTGCCTTGCTTTTTTTTTAACAGAAATGAAAAGAGTAAACATCAGAAAGAGGGGATTCTAGCTCAAAGAAAGTTGAGAATTCATAAGAAATCACCTGCCTGCTTTAAATGAGTTCATGTACTCCAGTCCTGACAAATCACTTTTTGAAACAATAGAATTTAAATGCATAATTTTATGGCTGCTACCATTATTATTGGAGAAATGATGGAAATACAGATCATGTTATGACCAAAAGTGGATGGATATTTCCATTTACAGAATGGCAGATTCTGGAAATTAACATTATATTTTTAGTGAATTTGAGAATTTAATGCAGTGGGCAATGACCATGTAAGGTAAAAAGTAAGACTTATCGAAAATCAACATGAGTTCTCTGGAAGGAAGTGATTCCAATATAACATAATATCCTTTCTCTGATAAGTTTTTAATGTTATTGATCACCAAAATACTGCCAATGTGATATATTGATTTCAGCGAAGAAATGTATCATATGATATCCTTGGGAAAAAAAGTAATAAATATTAACTGAGTATAGTACTCTTAAGAGATTTACTTAGGTATAGATTAATAGCTATCTATGATCACTTAATCACTGATTTGACAAGAAGAATGATTTTCAAATCAGATGTCAACTTTTGCTATTAAGTTAGATACCAAAAGCTGGAAAGATCTGTTAGAGTGATATTCTAGAATGGTTAAAATCCTCCCAATCAAAATCAACAAGGTTACCATTAAAGACATTTAAAATTAATTCAAGAAATCTTACACAGTAAATTGTAGAGAATCTGCTTTGGTAGCAGGTTCTATGGAAAAAATAGATTTAGAGGTTTTATTTCTTCAAAAATTTTATTCATTTATTTATTTGGTAAATATCTATCAAAAATGTGCTATGCACCAGGTCCTATTCTGGGTACTGGAAATAGAGTAATGAATATAGTAATGAATAAGAACTCTTGTAGAGTTTATGTTTTGGTAGGTTGAGGAAGAAGATTAACAAGTAAATACATAATAAGATAATTTCAAATAGAAATGAGATTAGATGGGGTAGGGTAGTAGGAAAGAAATTAGTAAGAAATGGCATTGAAGAGATAGTATCTGTGCTCAACATTTAAAATAAAAATAATCCAAATATAGCAAAATCAGGAGTTAAAGTTTTACGACAGAGAAACATCAAGTGCAAAGACCCCAAATGGTACAATGCGCTTGGTCAAGCCAAGGAATGGAAACACCAGTGTAAGCAAGGGAACAAGTAGTGGAATAAAGAAATTGCCATGGTACTGGAGTCAGATCATGTAAGGATTTTACATGTCAAAAAATTAATTTTATCCCAAGTGCAATGGGAAGTTTTTGAAGCATTTTGAGTAAGAAAGTAATATGATTGGATTGAATCCAATTTGCATTTTTAAAAGGTCTTTCCCATTGCTGTACAGAAAAAGAAATGTAAAAGGACAAGAGTTAAAGCAGAGAAACTTATTGAGAATAATTCTGGTGAAAGATAATTGTGGCTTAGACTAGGATGGTGTCAATGAAAAGAAGAAGTGGATGGATTTAGGATATAATCTGGGAGGTGGACGAAACAGTGAATGAATTAAACATAGGGATACAGAGAAGAATCAAGGGTGACCTTTTTTTTAATGGGGATTAAGGAACAGGGTAAATTGTGGTAGAATTTATTGAAATTGAAGAGGCCTAGCAAAGGAATATGTCAAATTTAAGATACCAAGTGGATATTCAAGTGTAGATTTTAAGATCACTCAGTATTAATGTATTTAGTACAAATGAAGCTCATCAGAGAGGTCAGATCTAGAGATACAGATTTTGGAGATGTCAGTGGAAAGGTGATATTTAGTGTTAGTGCCATTGAAAATACTTAAAGAGAAACCGTAGAAGTAGAAAAAGAGAGGAGATAGGACTTTCCTATGGCACTTTGATATTTCGAGGTCAAGCAGAGCAGTAAGGACCAGCAAAGCATTTGAGAAGGAAGAATAAGTGAATAAAGCCTGGAGAGTGCAATGGTGCAGAGGCCAAGAGAAGAGGTTGTTTTGAGAATGAAGAGGTGATCAGCTAAGTGCAATATTGCTGAGAGGTTACATAACATGAGGAAAAAGAAGAAATGTATAAAATATATAAAATAAAAAAGGACGTCTTCTGGTCACAGAGCAAGATAATACAGACCAACCCTTCCACTAGTATTAGCTAAAAGTGGTGGGTGTAATATTAAAATATATGTACAGTTAAAACTTCAGTTACAACACAAGTAAACTAGATACTTATCCTTTTGTCAGATTTGTTAAGTGCATGTAGGACAATATTTTTTAAATAATTCAAAAAAAAAAGTTGATAATATGCAGAAAACACATATATGTGTAATATATATACATGTATATATATATGAATACACTTGGGGTAAATCTGCAAAGGATATGCACAACCTGTACACGAAAACTAAATACTAAAATAAATAAATAAATAAAAATAAAAATAAAATAAAATCAGAGAGAAATTAAAGGAGATATAAATAAAATGGAGATTCGAGAAAGACAATTGTTCGTCTTTTGGAAAATTCAATGCCTTCAAGATGACACTTTCCTCAAATTGATCTATAGCTCCAGTGCTATCCCAATCAAAGGCCCAGCGTGCTATTTTGTAAAAATTGGAAAGCTATTTGAAAATGCATGTACAAATGCAAAGGACATGGAACAGAAAAAACAAACTTGACGTCAAAGGAAAAAGTTGGAAGACTTGTAATACCTGACCTCGAGTTATTCTAAAGCTTAAGGAAATAAGACAGTGAAGTATTAGCATCAAGCGAGACAAATGGATCCAGGAAAGAATGGAAAGACCAGAAATATTTTCCACATATATGGTCAACCATTTGGTAATAAAGGTGCAAATGTCACTCATTGGAGAAGGAATAGTCATCTCTATAAATATTGCTATAACTCCAGGAAATCCGTATTTTGAAAAAGTGAATTTCAATCCATAGTTTGCATGATTTACAAAAATTGACTTTCAAGGTATAATATACCTAAATTCAAAAACTACAACTATAAAACTTCTAGAAGGAAAATTTTGCTAATGATTTCTTAGATATAACACCAAAAGCAAGATCTATTTAAAATTAATAAATTACACTTCATCAAAATTGAGAACATCTGCTTAGCAAGAGACACTTAAAAGAATTAGAAGACAAGCCACAGACTTAGAGAAAATACTTGAAAATTACATAGCTAATAAAGGCTTTGTATCCAGAATATTTTTTAAAAAGGAAAGAAAACTCTCGAAATTCAACGATAAATGTACACAACTCAATAAAGAAATGGGCGGGCACAAGACAGAAACAGTAACTTCAACAAAGAAGATACGAAATAAGTGTAGTTACTGATCACCCTTATTCATCAGTAAAATTAAAACTCGAGCCACAGTGAGATAACACAAAATATCTATTAAAATGGCTAAAATTAAAAAGATTGACCATACCAGGTGTTAGCAAAGTTGTGAACCAGCTGAACTCTATACACTGCTGATGGAGATGTAACCCGGTTCAACCACATTGGAAAAGTTTGACACTCTCTTTAAAAGTTATACACAAATTTACTTTCAAACCCAGCCATTCCACTCCTAGATATTTATTCCTGATAAATTAAAGCAAATGCTCATTAAAGATGTGTACAGGGATGTTTATGACATTTATATTCTTAATGTCCAAACTTACAAACTATCTATATGCCTATCAACAAGTTAATGGGCAAAGAAATTGCAGAATACTGAATTCATACGAGTTATTATTCCACAAAAAGAAAGTATGGAGTATTCATACACACGACGATATGGGTGAATCTTAAAATTATTATGCTGAGTGAAAGAAGCCGATGAAAAAGAATACTTTATGTATGATTCCATTTATATAAAATTATGTTAAATGAATGCTGACTATAGTTCTACAGAAAGCAGATCAGGGATTGTCTGTATGTGGAGGGATGCAGGGAGGGGCAACAGCCAGGGAAGACAAATGTGCCCAAGGCAACTTTAGGGGGACATTTACACGTTTATTGTCTTGATAGTGGCTATGGTTTCACAGGTATATGCATATGCCAAAATTTGTCAAATTGTGCAGTTTATTCTGTGCCAATCAGCTTCAATATCGTTGTTGAAAAAACAAATGCAAAAACCTTCTCCTGCCTATGGAAATGAAAGCAAAAGTGTTAAAATTAATTAAAATTTTCTGCCCCGAATCCTCCACATATGATAATAACCTCACTATCATCCACCACTCATACTTCTCTCTCTTTTAATTGATCTTTCTTTAATCAGTCACAAAATTCTGTCAATTCTATCTTGAACCCTAATTTGAATGTTCCCCCCCATTGTCACTGATCTTAGTCTTCTCTGATTTTCTCAGGCAAATGATTGTCTTGGTCTTTGGTCTTTGTCTTTTGACAGTTTTTCTATGACACATTTTGGAATATTTATTATAAATTTTTGTTTTTATATCCATCTTACTGGACATAAATGTCTTATTAAAACAATGTCTTATTTCTATTCAACAAATGTTAGTTATAATAAATATGAAGAATAGTCAAATGAAAAGAAAACATTTCTCCTGAAAAGATTTTCAGAAGATATAGCTGTTTTCATATATTTGAAAAGCTATCATTTGTGTGTGTTTTAACATAAAACTATAATAAATCAAGAATAGCTTTGATTAGCCAAAGAAATAACCTATCTAAAATAATTTATAAGTACATATACATAAAAGCAGTAAATTTAAAATATTAAACATTTCATTTAAAACTGAAGTTTCTTTTAAATACCATACCTAATCTCTGTTTTTAAATTACCTCTGGACAAAGGTATCCACTGTTGTGGGCTTGATGTGTTTCCCTCCAAACTGTAAAATAACTTTTCTCACAGCTCGACTTTTCCCAAAATGGAATAAGCTTTCCCATGTCATAGTGGAAGTTAGTTCCTCCATCATAGTCAGAGACTGGATGGCCAAATTTATTGAACTTGGTCTCAATTATTGTTTCCGAGTCTATCATTATGTAAGTGTATGTTTCTATACCTGCAAAAATGCACATTTTGTTCATTTAACCATTCTCAAATTGGAACAACTTTTTAGAACCCAAACTCTCAGGACTTTAGATATTATTTCAATAAAACAAATAAAGATATCTTTATTCAGGCAATCCCTAGTTCTTTTTCATTGTTTTTCAAGAATCCTAGTTCTAAGAATTATCTAATACTAACTCTTGCTAGTCTCATTCTTTTAAAATTTTGAAAGTGACTAGTCATAGAAAAAAAAGTTATAGCATTACGGATAGTCTCATTCCCTTAAAATTTTGAAAGTCATAAGTCATAGAAAAAATGTTATAGCATTACTAATTACCCCTTTCAGATTGTTTTTAATGACACTTGAGTTTTTCCTCTGTGACTGATCTGGTTATAAATAAATAACCATACCCAGTTTCATGTGTAACTTTTTTCTAATTGTGGACTCTAACACCTATAAAACTGTCCTATTCACTTGGAAAACATAGATGTTTAAAAATGTCAGCAGTACTAAGCAGCTGTAAAGATACTACTACCAAAATAAGAATAATCACTATATAGAGATTAGCATTCTTTCTGCCATGAATAGCATAAAAACGGCAATATCTTCTAGAAAGGGGAATTTTGCCAACTTTTTGCTCCTTAAGGGAAAAACAAAAAGATATGTCACTAAAACCCTCTTCTGGACCGAGAACTGTGATAGATCTTTCAGAGGTGTGCTGTGGTTCTGTTAATTGAGTGTACCCTCAGAACACCTGATGGATTTAGAGCACAGGAAGCAAATTATCACCATGCTAGTCTTATATGAGCAAAGAGTGTAATTAAAGTACCCCTTGCATATAATTCCAAGTGTGCATATTGTCTCTTACTCCATGCCTCCCATTTAGAGTCCAATTTGGATTTGTGCTCCTTCATCAGTCGTACTTCTCCTGTAAAAAAATTAATATCATATTTGTGTAACAGAAATTTAGTCCGAGTCAGCCACCCTAATTGTCTCTTACTCCATGCCTCCCATTTAGAGTCCAATTTGGATTTGTGCTCCTTCATCAGTCGTACTTGTCCTGTAAAAAAATTAATATCATATTTGTGTAACAGAAATTTAGTCCGAGTCAGCCACCCTAGAATTTGATACAAATTAAAACAACTAAACATAATTTAGGTACTTTAACACTGAATTGTTAAAATGTCTAAAAAATAGAGCTTTGTAAGTTGATCCCATATATCCTTAAATAAAATAGCAATTTAATAAAATGCATAGTTGTATTTTCTACTTTCTTTGCTTAATAAAACTTTTTATCCCCCCGGTTAAGAATTGTCAATGGCTAGTCAATACCTACAAGATTTATCTTCAATTCCTATCATGGACCCTTCCCAGTTTGGCCTCCAGTTTCAAACAGTTGGCCAATAGTATCATTACTGTTTCATGAACACAACCTGTATCTTTTGACTTTCATGTTTTGTAATAGTTATCTCTACAGCAAAATATTTGAAAATATATGCTATGTGCCATGTACTATGCCGGGTGATGGAAAGGCAAAAATGAATAGCCAGAATCCTTACTTTAAGGAAATGAATAGACACAAGGAGCAATAAGTATATTAAGAAACCACCATGTGGTATGGGGAAATACTGCAATAGAATTATGTAGAAAGTGTAATAATAACAGCTCAAAATAGAAGATGACCTTTCATATCCTCTACTTGAAATATTTCTTTGGCATTTCTCCTCTGGAATACTTCTGACACTTCAAGAACTGGAACAAATGTCTCCATCTCAATGTTCCTTCAAGAGAGAACAGACTCATCTCCTCGTCTTCTTCATAGCATGCTTTGTACATATCTCTATTGTGGTATTTATCACATTGTATCCTAGTTCGCTATGATTGTATATCAGTTTCCCTAGATAATATGTCAAAGTCTCAAAATCAGGGTAAGTCTGTGTTAGGTCTCATGCTGCCAAGAAGTGGTCAAGGGAGCCAACATCATTTAGTATTCACTATGTGCTTGTCATAATCAGCATTTTTTCATAAATTATCTCATTTAACCCTTACGACAATCTAATGAAATGATACTATGATGTCAAGGTAGTGCATTAGGAAACTCGAACCTAGAGTGGTTGTCACTGGAATCAAATTGCAGAGCTGCAGATTTGACCATTAATTTATCTGACATCTAAACCCAAGTCATTACCACTACACTGCAGTAATGATTTTCTAACCCAAAACACATTGTTTAACTCAGAGTAGGTGCTAAATAACTCTTTCTTCCATGGATAAAAAATTAATAAAATCAACAAGTTGATTGCTTCATATGATCTAGTAAGTAAAAAAAAAAAAAAAAAAAAAGGGTTTTACAATAGGTGTGCTATCGATTAGTTTGACCTGTAAAGTACAGACATTGAATGAATTCCAGAAAAATGAACTATTTCCCCAGTTCTGTAACAGCAACCACGTATACTTTCAAAAGATATTTACATGTTACCACTAAGTAACTATAGTACCTTCTCCACATAATACACTGAACTAGAACTTAAATATGAAACATATGAAAAAGAGATTGGGTTGTAAATAAGACCAAATATAGGGGATAAAAAGTGATAAAAGTGTAGAATGTTTATCTAAGCAGAAGATTCATAATAATTGGGATTTGGTTTTATTTGTTTTACATTTTTTGTCTCTTCTCATTTAATCATTGACTTGGATGCTCTAGAATGAAATCTGGTGATTTAATGAAGCAAAACAAAATTTGATGCCAGAAAAACAAAAACAAACTGCTCTGATAGGGTTCTGACTCTGAGCTCAGACCAAGAG
Organism: Galeopterus variegatus; assembly: GCF_000696425.1. NCBI lineage: Eukaryota > Metazoa > Chordata > Mammalia > Dermoptera > Cynocephalidae > Galeopterus > Galeopterus variegatus. The sequence continues at coordinate 106,546 of NW_007732115.1, forward strand.
TTGAGTTTTTGAAAGAACTCCACCCTTCCTTCACACAGGAGTTCGCAGCTGACATAAACCACTTCTTTTCTGATTTACTATTTTTCTTCCCACAGAAAGTAACCTCTGGGTACAAGCTTCCTTGTTTCTGATGTGGTGCAGCCTAAATCAGTGAATTGGTACACACTGAGCAACTGAGATGCTTTGAGTCAAGTGATTTAATTTGTTCACAGTTTCTTGCGGACAATCTGCAAGGAGTTATTTGATTCTAGGTGTCCCCTTGAAAATATAGCATCAAGTTCTTCCCATTTTGGTGACTTAGTATTAAATTTAAAAAGTAAGATGGCAATAATCATCACTTCCTTCAAGATATCAATGGAAAAACATACACCTAATAATCTGATCAATTTAGGAAAGAGGTCTCAGCGCCTACTAGATGGCAGCAACTTTTTTTTACCCAAATATGATTATTTTGTTTCACATAGGCTATCTTTTTGTCTGTTTGCTTCTTTTATTTATTTTTATTTTTTATTATTTATTTTAAGCATATTATTATTACAAATTGTGATTTTTCTTTATGTCCTTTACCCAACCTATCCCTCCCCAAACCCCCTCCACCCACTTCCTCCCCATCTCTAGTATCCTTAGGTTTGTTTTCCCCTTCTGAAAGTTCAATGTATTATTTCAATCTTTCCTTCCTTCCTTCCTTCCTTCCTTCCTTCCTTCCTTCCTTCCTTCCTTCCTCTAGACTGTCTTCTATTTCACGAGTTTATAGTTTTGTCCCTGCGAATGGTGTGAAATTGTCCAATGTAGGTTTTTCTATATGGATAACAAATGTTCCAGGACAAGTTGTTGACAGAGCTTCCTTCCCCACAGGTGTATAAATGCCAGCTCTGTCATAAATGAAGTTGCCATCTATGTACGGGCCTGTTTCCTGGGTCCTCCTGAGAACATGGGCATTTGAGTCAGCCAGATGCCAAGAGACCTACTGGGGAACCTCTCTATATTTTAAATAATAAGCCATTTTCCCCAAATAACAAGTCGGAAGTTGAGCTCCTTGGAGCTGGTGGAAGTTGAACCCAGCCACTACCAAGTAAAGAGCACAGCAAAACCACCATTTTCACATGGGTAGGAGGGGAGAGACTGGATAAGGG
>NW_007732115.1:107849-109636 GCF_000696425.1 Galeopterus variegatus
TTCCTTCCTTCCTTCCTTCCTTCCTTCCTTCCTTCCTTCCTTCCTTCCTTCCTTCCTTCCTTCCTTCCTTCCTTTCACTAAAGTGAATTTCACCAGGAAAATTTCATAGAATTCATCAAAAAGAAGATTAATTCCCTTCTTGCCTTTTTGTTTTGATCTGGACAGGTTGCCCAGAGTTAGATCATTTTTTATTCATAAACAACAGATACAGCCCCTTTTTCTACTTTCTTCCTAATTCCTCATTCCCAAGTGAGTCCCATGTTCATTCCGACAATTCACCACATCAGCTTGGATCTACATTATACAGCTTTCCTATACATTATATTTTATTTTTTCCTTTGTAGACTAGCTGTGTGGTCATGGGTATATCCTTACATAACAGAGAGTGAAAATAAGACACAGAAGACTGAAGACCTGAACAAAAGTAGTAAGTATCAGAGCTTATGGTCAAATCTAGGTCTAACTAAAGTCAAATTTAACTCATTATACTATGCCTCAATTCAAGTAAATAAGATTATTATCACAGCTATTAATACAAAGAGGTAACAACTCTTTTTTGTTTTCCCTAATGTACTAAGAAGCAGAAAAAAATAAATGTTTCCATATGTAGCATTCAATTAAAAAAGAAATTTGTTTCTGTTAAGAGCAGCAAAAACATAAATTATTCACATACAGTTAGCATTACCTCCANTTTTTTTTTCCATTTTAAATTGTTTTATTAAATAATAATGAATATACCAAAGAATAATTACAAAATAAGGGTAATGAGCAGAAAATACTCATGCACAGAAAATCAGTGTCCTAGAGATGGAGGATTACAATTAATCCTCTGAGGGTCTCCAACAGGCTCCTTCTGTTCCCATCTCCCTCCCTCCCTCCTCAGAGAAAACTAAAGTCCTAAATTTTTTATCATTGCTTTGCTTTTCTTTACCGTTTCATTCCTAAACAAGATTTTGTTTGGTTTTGTATACCTTTTGGCTTCATGCAAGTGGAATTATACTTTATTATTATTTAGCAGCTTGAGTTTTGTCCACTCAATGTGTATAGCTGTAGTTCATTCATTTTGCTATTGTCAAGTTTTCCTTATGTAAATGCACCACGGTATACTTATGCATTGTCCTGCTTATGGATTTTGCATAACTTACATACAGTTTGTCGCTACTGTAAAAGTTTTTATGAATGACCTCTGATGCTCATGTTACAAGGAGTGTCTCAGGTTTATACATAAAGTGTGGCATTGCTAGATTGCAAGGAGTGTGAATGTTCAACTTTAATGCAAAATGTTAAATTATTTTCCAAATTATTTTTATCTATTTATATTCTTGCCAGCAGTGTATGTGTGTTTCTATCCTCCACATAGTCATCGACATTCAATAATGTCAGACTTTTAACTTTTTGCTAATCCAGTGCGTATGAAATGATTTAATTTGTATTTCCCTGAGCATCAGTGAAATCAAGCATATTTTCTTAGGTTTATTAGACAGTTGTGGTTTCTCCCTATAAAGAATCTGTTCAGGTCTGTTGGCTCATTTTTCTATTGCATTATTTCTGTTTTTAAAACTGTTTTGTAGGAATTCTGAATATTCTGGGAATAATCTTTTGTTAGTTACACATGTGAGAGATATCTCTTGTTCATTTAGTGGCTTGTCTTTTCATTTTCCATATAGGGTGTGTGATGGAGTTCGGATGTGTTGTCCCCTCCAAAGCTCATGTGGAAATTTGCTCCCCAATGTGGCAGTGTTGGAAACTGATTGAGTCATGGGGGCGGATCCCCCATGAATGGATTA
>NW_007732115.1:110927-111980 GCF_000696425.1 Galeopterus variegatus
GCCAGATGCCAAGAGACCTACTGGGGAACCTCTCTATATTTTAAATAATAAGCCATTTTCCCCAAATAACAAGTCGGAAGTTGAGCTCCTTGGAGCTGGTGGAAGTTGAACCCAGCCACTACCAAGTAAAGAGCACAGCAAAACCACCATTTTCACATGGGTAGGAGGGGAGAGACTGGATAAGGGGCATAAAGAATAAGTATGATTTGTAACAATGAATATACTAATAAAACAAAAACAAACAAACAATAAAGTGGTTCTTATAGAAGTAGGGAGTAGAACAATGGTTACCAGAGCCAAGGGGGAGGGTCGAGGAGGAAAAGTAATGTACTAATGCGTACAAAACTATGCTATACCCTAAGTGAACCATTGTGCAATATGCGCATGTATTGAAACAACATACTGTAGCCCACAAATATGTACAAATAAGGGTTAAAATAAAAAAATAAAAATAAAAAAGAAGTTGGGCTCTTCCAGGTGAGACTGTTGCTTCCCATCTTTTCCTCTGCCAGAATCAGTTCGTCTGTGATGTTTCCTCCCAGCTGCAGCTGCTCCAAGCTCCACATATTACCACATCTCAAGTGGGAAAATGCCTACATATTTTAAATTCTGATCTCAAGTTTGTCCTGGACCACCCAGGCAGTGTGGGTTCAAGTTGCAAGTTCACATGAAGTCCCGTTAAGGGTTATGAGTTCTCAGGGGAGGATTTTTTTGTCTGTCCACTCAGTGCTAAAATTTGAAGACTGGCAACTTGTCTTGCAGATCTCTGTGGGCAATGAAGGTACCTGCATTTATCTCTAGTTCACCTGACTTCCAGGGCATAGCCCCATGAGGATGCAGATTTATGCAAGTGTCTCCTCTCACCTTAAATACTCCCTGGGTTTTTTGGGATTTATCCTCTGTCCCCTACACCCCATCAGACAGTGAGAAAAGAAGATGGAATTCATCATTGTGGCAAATGTAGAACTCAATGAAAACTGGTTTTGTTTACATTTCTGGTTTCCCATTTTCCCTTCAGTTTTTGGCTTCTTAGTATTCTTTATTTTCTTGGAC
>NW_007732115.1:112770-113656 GCF_000696425.1 Galeopterus variegatus
TAATATGAGAAGCCTATGACATTTGAAGAAGCAACACACATTAGGATTAATTGGTTGAGGCACAGCTTGACCCTTTTAATGGAAAATATAGTGTCTGACTGTCTCTTCCAAGTGAGTCTAAGGTTGAAGACAAAATATTATGAAGAGGATCCACAATGAATTCAATAGATTTAGTATGAAAATTCTGAGAATACAGGACTTAGCTTTCTATTTGTGTTGTGATCATCGATCATATGCTGACTTATTCTATCATTAAATACTCTATCACATAAGAAATATACATAAGATCCAATTAAACTATTATCAATAAAGGAAGATTGATAAAATGTTGATAAGTGTTGAAGATGTATAAAGGACACATGCAGGTTATTTTACTATTCTCTCTAGTTTTGTATGTGTTTTTTGTATATGTTTGAAATTTTCCATGATAAAAAAGTTTCAAAAAAGGAAAAGAAATGTTCTCTGTACCTCTCACAGTCTATTTGTTTTAATTTTCCAATCTTAAACCTATTATTTAAAAAGTTATTTTAGAAAGTGAAAAAAATTGAAGAGAGAAAGAATAGAAACAAAAATACTTCCATTGCCAAAAAGACGATTAAGGAAACTCTCTTTAGACACATAAATATCAAATTTAAAAAAAAAAAAAAACAGAATTGCTGTCTTACATACTATTATAACATTCTATGGAGGAACTACTACTTAAGATAACATTTATAGCTCAAAATTCTCTACCTTGGCTGTTATAATGCTGTGGCTGAAATTTTCTTCGTAGCTCATGCCTAAATTGTTTTTTTTTTTTTTTTCTTTTTGTCTTTTTTACGGACTGGTAACGGGATTGCAACCCTCGGTGTCGCGCCCATACCGGGGACCGGCAACGGGATCGCAA
>NW_007732115.1:114615-116965 GCF_000696425.1 Galeopterus variegatus
GGCCGGCCCATGCCTAAATTGTTTAAATAATGGCTTTGGCTCTCAGTAAAACGGTAGCAAATAAAAAATGGAAATTCTAGACACTTATAAATCTCAGAAATTGTTTGTGTTAATTTTTTTGGCCCTCAAAACTGAAGTTTATTCTCTTAAATATCCCTATGATTATTAGCAAGTGTTGAGACTAAGAAACAAACACTTAGATTGAAACATGGGAGTCAACCCAATTTTTCTCTTTTGATTTGCTGATTTCTGTTTGACAGTAACATAATAATAGATCATACACAGACTAGTTACATGATTAGACATGAGTCTCTTCAGCTCCCTGAAACTTTTATTTTTCTTGTCAGTAAGTGGAATTAATAATGTCTGGCTCTGCACATTTCAAAGTTAGTTGAAATAATAATAAATTGCAGGAAAATGGGATTATGGTGAGGATTAAATATGATTGCTTATAAGAGTAATAACTATAATGTGTTGAGCATCTAACATATTCTGAATATTTTACAGAAATTGTCTGATCTTTGCAACAGTGCTCTAGACTGATATTTGCAAACTCCACTTCACAGATGAAAAGCCATGTTCAGTAGGTTGCCCCAGGTTATACAGCTAATAATTGCTGGACCTGAAATGAAATACTTACCTTTGTCCCTCTGACTCTTTCTACCTTACCACAGTGTCTCTCATGAAACAGTGAGGAAATTTTGAAAATACAAGTACATTCTATTATCCACAAATTTATTTATTAAAGGATCTGAGACAGAGACAGAAAATTACTCATTAGAGGTAACATAGAAAAAAAAATACATGCAGTCTGCAGACCCAGTTCCCTCACTTCTCTTTTCCTCTTAATGATTCATAACAATGCAAAGTAATGAAAGAATTTTTGTTCCTTGAATAAACAACCTGGAGGAAACAACCCCCAGGCCACTTACTATCGCTATTTATGCAACATGTAAAGTCAATTAAGTCCCCGGCAAACAATCACAAAGGTAGCTATTTAGTTATAATTTTGTTGAATTTTTAGAAGATTTCTTTGTGTTATTTGCTTCTCAAATGAAGAGACTATATCAACAGTGAAACCATGTGGCAAACTGGCATTGGGGCTGCAGTTCATTAGAATCTGAGAGGCAGAATCACATTTAAAATTTTACATTTAAATTTTTATTACTTATGCTGACAATCCTTTAAACACAAAGTCATAAATCAGTAGGTAGTACTAGGGAGCCACCTGCTGGAATAACTGGCTGGATTTTACTGCCATATTCCCACAAAATATAAATTCACTTAATATTAATTCAATTATGAGTTTGTCAAATTTAGGATTCTTTGCCCTAAATATGTAACTTGCACAAAAACTTCCAAACTAGACTTGGTAATGACAAAGAACATTATTATGAAAAAAGGTAGATGCCTGAAACAGGTAAAGAAATATTCAATGAACATTAAAATGTGATTGAAATGTGAAAACACAAGAGTTAACAGAGAAGTTCCAGTTACATTAGTTTGATTTTTAAAATCGGGTTTCCTATTTATTCAAGATTGCTCTATCTTTAATTTGTAAAGAAAGTTCAGCCTAACAATGATTTTACCCAGATACTATACTTAAACAGCAACTTATTTAAAGATAATATTTTCACTAATATTAAAATATATTAAAAAAAAAAACTGCTGGCATTAAAGGAAAAACAGATCTAATTTGGAATCAAGTGATGCAATTTTTTTTTCCTTTTCCAATCTGTCTAAACTCAGTCTCTGTTAAAATGTACTACCTATAATTGTGAGTGCTGATAAATCAAAGTTTTTAATTGAAAGATGACTAATATAGCATTTTTTTCCAGATTGTGGTGTTGAAAAGTCTGTGTTAAATACAGCTCCCCATTTTCCTGACTTTGCTATACTGTATTTATAGAGAACATGAAAAAAAAATTCTTTGATGATGCTTTTATGTTGCCTAAGGGTCACCATTCTAAATATGCTCTCTGTATGCAGCATAGAAACTAAATAAAAAATATAAGAAGGATTGATCTGAACGTGTACTATCTCCAATACATAGCCTGCAGTTATTTTCCTTGCTGATTTCCTATTATCAGTATGCTTTCTTACCACTTTCTTCAGTCTCTAAAGAGTAGTGTGCCTAAAGATTCCATTTAATTAAGAGTTCTATTTAATCGAAGCTATGATTTATTTATAAATAAGCATTTCTATGATGGTGGGGACCTTAAGTAATGAGTATGCAAGTGTTGGGACTCAGAAAGTGATACCCCAAACTGAAAGCCTCAAAAGCACAGTTTCCCTCTGACCTTTTCCTGCCCTCCTATCGCTCAGCCTCACTCTCCCCAAACCAAGCCAA
>NW_007732115.1:117372-118904 GCF_000696425.1 Galeopterus variegatus
TTATTTATAAATAAGCATTTCTATGATGGTGGGGACCTTAAGTAATGAGTATGCAAGTGTTGGGACTCAGAAAGTGATACCCCAAACTGAAAGCCTCAAAAGCACAGTTTCCCTCTGACCTTTTCCTGCCCTCCTATCGCTCAGCCTCACTCTCCCCAAACCAAGCCAATCTAGCATCCCTCTTCCCCAAGGTGGGTCATAGATACACTCTAATCTTCCCCCCTGCCTCTCTGTCTTGGAGCTGGCCCTAAGGAAATCCTTTGACCTACCTTGTCTGATTATAGGTCCTAAGACCCCCCTTCCAGAAAGGATCCTGCCCCATACCCTGAAGGAACAAATGCTACACAGACAGGCCAAGAAAAATCGGAGCAGACAGGCCTTGCTGAGTTTCCCCACTCAGTCTGTCAGCATTAGATCATACTTTTCTTGTCCAATCACATTTCTACACCCCTGTGCCTGCTTCATAGAACATTAGTATAAATATGGACAAGTTTCACTGTATCTTTGGGTCTTCATTCTGAAGGCTCCCGTGGCATGTAAAACGATGATAAATAAAATATATTATGACTTTTCTTCATATTAATTTGTGTTTATCAGGTGATTTTAGAGAGTCTTCAGGGGGTTGAAGGGACATCTTCCCTTGGCCTCCACACAAGCATAACTGTAATTCCTTCGTTGGGCTGACACTATTTGATAAGTCTTTTACCAGTCATACTTGGTTTATTTCAGGCAATTGCCTTTGACTCATCATAGTAAATTCTCAACTAAAGCCTTTTAGGATATATCAAGAGATTTGCCTTAACTTATTTACCACTTAACAACCACTCTCCAGGTAAGGGAATGAAGTTCAGAGGAGTTAAATAAATTGTCCCACACCACATCACAGCAGATGCCAGGGAGAGATTCTAGCTCCTGCGAGACCATGCTGGAGCTCACTGGAATATCCAAGTGATTCTTGCTCTGTGAAAATCCTCAGCCAGTCCTTAAGGCATCCCATTTTGGAACCACTGCCTGTCAATCTTAAGCCTAGTATTTTTACTTTTGATCCAGTAACAGGACCAAGCTATTTATGTGGTTTGAGCAGAAGATGGAAGGTTGTAGATGCCTCCATCTCTCAAACTGGTCTGGCTGAAGCTTAGCCTCCAATGTTTTAGCCCTTTAAACACTTTTCTTTGTGTCCATTTTTCACCCTTATCCTTATGATTATCATATCATATTTTAATCACCTGTTTTATTTCTTCCCAAAGTCAGTACACTTCTCCAAACCATCAACTCCTTTTTAACAACATTCTCAGCAGTTGGCATAAAACCTGATGCTCAAAGTAGAAGATAAATTAGTGGTAATTAAATAAATGTTTGTCGAAGGGGATGATCTAAATGCAGTCTTATATTTAGTTAATTTCATATTTCATGTGAGTATAGTAGCTTAGAATAAGAAGGGAAAAGGAAATGATGTTTTTGAGGCCCTACTATGTGTCTGGTCCTATGAGAATACTTTATATGTCATGTCCTATGAAAATACGTTTAGTTCA
>NW_007732115.1:119400-128810 GCF_000696425.1 Galeopterus variegatus
AATTTCATATTTCATGTGAGTATAGTAGCTTAGAATAAGAAGGGAAAAGGAAATGATGTTTTTGAGGCCCTACTATGTGTCTGGTCCTATGAGAATACTTTATATGTCATGTCCTATGAAAATACGTTTAGTTCAAGTCTGCAAGGGATATAATATTATACCTACATTAGAAATAAAAAGAAAAAAATAGAAAAACACAAGTAACTTGCTCAAAGCTGCTAAATGTACCCTAAATTCTCTCTTAACCCTTTTCTCATCTCCTTGGATGATCACATCCACTTCCATATTCTCAAATATCAATTCCTTCTATGCATGATTGCCAAATTTACACCTATCACTCCTCAATATCTAATATTCCTGCTACCTCAGGGCATTCAGTGCCTGGCTCAGCTTGCCAAAATTTGTTACAGGGTACACAAAGGTCTGGCTGCCTACCTCCTTTCAAAATCAAACCACTCAAAAGTCAAACACTGGTGAAAATGGAAGTCAGCTTTTATTCAGGAATACCTGTGACCTGAGGAGAGATGTTAAGCTAATCCATCTGTCCAGTAAACCTGAAGGAGAGTGGCCAGACTAAAGCCATCTGAAAGATTCAGTTTTGCTGAGGGGTCTTTTAAAGAGGGAGTTGAGGGAATGGAATGTGGGAAATGAAAAGCAGGAGGGAGGGCCACATGAGCTGCAAGGACTTTATGCAAGGTCTCAAGTGCAAAGTCTCACCAAGACTCCATCTGGTTGCTACTTCCATCTTTGCTGTTATATCAGAGTCTGGCTAGTACGTGCAAGTCTGCAACTTCAGAGTGGCTGGAAAACAACTTTATGTTCATGCAAATAATGTCATCTTGCCCCATAACCAAAATATCAAGTAACCATGGGAAAAGAGGGAACTCAGAGAAATGCATGCCAAGAAAAAAAAAAAAAAACTGTCTTTTTAAAATTTGTCTACAGTCCATGTGGTTTTAGGTCCCAACATGGCTTTAGTCTTGCTTACTCCAACACTCCCGAATTGCACTTACAATTGTCTTGGATGTTCTCAAAAAACTGCCATCAAATAACTATTTGCATAAATACCTATAAGTGTCAGGCACTGTATTAGGTGCCAGATATCCACAGTGAACCAAATAGCCCATTTCTGCCTTCAAAGACTCTCCAGCTAATAGAAAATTTAGGCAATACATGTTGTTATGAAATCCACAAACAAATAAGTTTCCATGATAAGGTAATCAAGGAAGGAGTCTCTTAAGAGTTAAAAATAGTTAATACCTAAAAGATGCAAAATAATCAATCATGCAAAGACAGAATAAAAGTGCTCCGGAGAGGGAATAGCACATGTGAAGGTCCCCAGGCAAGAAAGACTGCTTCAGGGTTCAAGAATTAAAAGTTTCCTGCATGCCTGATCACAATTGGAGGCTCCTAAAGGGTTTCAAGTAAGGCATTTAAAAAGCCTATTTTATGATTTAAAAAATATTATTCTGACCACTATGAGAAGTAGAGATCAGAACCAGGCAAGAGTGGAAGTCGTTAAGAATTATAAGGAGATTCAGGAGTTCAAGCATGAGATTACTATGCGTGGGACCAGTGGTTCGCAAGTGCAGACGGAGAAAGGAAGGAGGATTAATAACATTTCGGATGCGGGGAAAATAAATTGATGAGCTAAAGAGAAGAGATCTATTAGGCTTCTAGTTTGAGCAACCGATGTGATGGTGAAAGACCTTTTCTTCAGGTTCTTTCTGGGAATGGTTTGGTAAGAATATACCTAAATCATATGTAGTAAAAGAGGAGAAATCAGGTCTAGGGAAAAATCAAAAGGAAGGTTCGGGACATGATAGATTCAGAGTCGTAAACAGAATTTAAATCAGAACTATGCTGTTTTCTATGTGTCCCAACTTTTTGTCTAAGTCTTTCACATTCCTGTATTTTCACTCATTAATTTTACCTAGACTGAGAGGGAATAAAATGTCCATTTCAAATGTTCATAAAGGAAAAAAAAGGGTATAGTCCATTTGCATAAACTCCTCTTACCATAAATGCCCATAAATTGTGTTTGTGCTTCTGTCTTGGTGCTTGCCTTCTTTTTCTATTAATGTATAAGAACTTTAAGGTCAGGACTATGTCTTACTCTCCTTGGAATCCACAATAGCAGGAAAGACCCAATAAACACTTGTTAAATGTAATTAAGTTAGGTGTATATTTCATAAGAGGAGAATATTCTAAACCTTTGTTTCTCTTAATTAAAAACTGTGTATTTTATTAATAAAACTAAGTATGATATAGAGATAAGGTTGTTACACATGTTTGGGATCCTTCTGGAATGTTCCAATGCCATGGTATTCTCTCTCAATCCCACATCTGCTTTAACATACCTAATTTCTCTTGGAAAATTTCCATCCACTAATAGAGAGGTCAGCAAACTGCAGCCACAGCTGCATGACAAATTCAGCCCACCGTGGGGCCAAACCTGTCCAGATCCACTCGTTGTAGTGTGTGTGCTGCAATGGCAAGGTTGAGTAGTTGCAGCAAAGACTGTATTACCTGCAAAGCTGAAAATACTCACTATCTGTACCTTTACAGAAGATTTATCCTGACCTTGGAACTGGTGAAATGCTTTGAAAACTTTTTCTTTAGATTCTTTCTGAGAACAGTTTGGCAAGAATATACCTAAGTAATATTAGATATATCAAAGCCTTACCACTTAACATACTTTCATAGAAAAAAATGACAGGTCATGGCTGGGATCAAAGCAGAACCACATGAAGAGGCAATGGAATCTAGAATAAGAATTTGCAGTGTAGGAGTGAAGAATCAATAACAGGATTCAAAACAAAGAGTTGCTCAGATCGATACAAACTAGTGAAGTCAGTAAATTTGTCCTAGGGCTTATACTTCTCTACTCAACTGTTCTCACCCCTGGAGCCAACTCCCCAACTCTTTTGCCTCACCCCATTTTAGAGAGCTGTTCTCATGCTCTTAAAGCCTCAGCTCAAATTCTATGAAGCCCTTTTTAATTTATCCATGTAACAAAACTAGGTATGACAGCCCATACTTGGATTGCTAGAGCATTTTGTTTGTGGAACTTACCATGCATGTAATGCCTATTTATTCCCTCCCACTAAATTTTAAACTATTTGAAGGGACATATTGTCCCTAGCATTGAGGTAGTTTAACTAAAATTAATTCATACTATGATATGAATTCATCAAAATTGCCTGACAAGAATTCAGAATATACTTTGAGATACTGAATCTACAGAAGGACAATGGCCAGGCATACATGACAACACAAGGGTATTTCAAAAATGTGGAAAGATAGAATTAAAAGATAATATGAATCTATCTCCAAACTTTTTCAAGTACCCCCATAAAATTCTGACCCACACATCTGCAGCATCCAGGCCAGGAAGAGCCTTTCACTTAACATAGCCTCTGCTTTAATTCAGGTTGTCTTTGTGAATTTTTATAACTTCATCCAGATGTTTCCTTCAAACTTAGAGGGCTAAAACATTGGAGGCTAAGCTTCAGCCAGACCAGTTTGAGAGATGGAGGCATCATTTCCTTCAAACCTAGAGGGCTAAAACATTGGAGGTTAAGCTTCAGCCAGACCAGTTTGAGAGATGGAGGCATCTACAGCTTTCCATCTTCTGCTCAAACCACATGATTGGCTTGGTCCTGTTACTGGATCAAAGTAAAAACACTAGGCTTAAGATTGACAGGCAGTGGTTTCAAAATGGGATGCCTTAAGGACCGGCTGAGGATTTTCACAGAGCAAGAGAAGTCACAGGTTGTTGCACCACAGCAAGGTACAGTCCAAGAAGAGTGGTTTAATCCAGCCCTGGGATCATCCTCATTTCAGCATATTTACTTCTTTGTCAACCCTCAAACAGATTTAGACTTCACTTTTGTCCAGGAAGACTTATTCTCTCATGCACAGCCTTGCTTAGATCAGTCACATCTCATACTTTGATTCAATGTCTGACAGTGGCCCAAATCCAACTTTGTTTCATGTCATGGAGGAGACGTTAGTGCTTCTTTAAAGTTCTGCTGCAACGAACATAGACTCAAACCCTGATATAGGACATGCTTCCTCAGTCACAGCATGACGGTTCTTTATAATCCTGCTACATTACAAGGACTGAGACAGGGCAAGGGCTGGCAGGCGCTGGATTACCAAAACCAGAACAGAAATTTACCCCCTGCACCACAGAATCAAATTTGGAGAGACCAACAAACAGCAGAATTCAAATGGCCAGGAAAACACAAAAGAAGCTGTTTTGTGTTCATAAAAGTAGAATAAACTGCTGGTACAATTGGACCCTTTGCTGTTCCAATTTCACACAATTAACATCCTCATGCAGTAATTCAACTATCCATCTGGGAGAAGGCATTGTAACTGACTAAAATAAGATAGAACTGTCAAAGAAAGGGACATGTAATGAGCTAACCAAATCTAAAACATGTCAGGCTTCTATGTGAGGCAATAAAAAGAAAATCAAAATTTGTATTTAGCTACAACATAACTCATGGAGAGATCATCAGTATTGTCACGTCTGAGGCGGGTATACCCCTCACTCCACCAATCATTTTCATTGTTTCACCTATGCATGAGTAGGTAAAGCATGATTCACCTGCTGCGTTTAGTAGCAGAACCAGCCTGAAAGAAGGAAAAACTTTTAACCAGACCCTGACAGTTACCTGGGTACAGTCATCTGAAAATAAATAACAGGTCAAGAATGCAAGTATTCTCATTTTCACTTGGCTTTATTTCCTTAGGTTTATGCTTTACCAAGCAACGCATGTGTGGGAGGGATGGGTGGTTCAGGAATGTATGGGGGGAGGAGAAAGATTAGGTTCTTTAACCTTGCTCAATTGAAAATCAACATTATTTCAAAATACAGATAGAATACTCCAAGAAATACTTTCAAATAGTATTTTTCTTTTGATATGTAGCTTCTAAACCTATCCAGAGACAATTATAATATTGAAGTAACCCATTCTATCACCTTTAGGAGCCATAAGTCTGAAAGTACATAGTGCAAGGTACAAAAAGTAAATAGTGCATGTTCACATGTTCCCAGAACGTGGAAGGACTGGATTTCTTAGAAAGAAGACGGTGCAATCTGTGTGTTGATATATAAACCAGGTACTGATAATAATTTGTCCAAAGTGAGCCAGTAAGTTAAGAAGACTTAAAGCCATATCAAGGAAATACAGGGTCATTAAAAACAAAATAACATTTTCAATTAAGTCGGATACACTTGGATTATGCAAAGGATGCATAATATGCCTTCTTTGGGTGGATAGGATGGGACTAAATTAGTGTGGGAGACTTCATTACTACACACTCTCCCCACCCCTGCTCTACGGATACACTTGGATTATGCAAAGGATGCATAATATGCCTTCTTCGGGTGGGTAGGATGGGACTAAATTAGTGTGGGAGACTTCATTACTACACACTCTCCCCACCCCTGCTCTTGACAAAGTATCTAAAATTTTTTACATTTCATGTTAAGTCATTTGTATCTTCAAGAGTGTTCCACATATGCACACATATTGACAAACAATTAACTTGTAATACCTTTTTGAGGCATGATCCTAAAAAGATAAGTAGACTTTAAGAAAACAAAACAAAAACTTTATGATAAAATATGTTAATTAACTTCGAGCAATAATAATGAAAATTGAAAACAAAAATATTCATGTATAGGAGAATTAGTATTAAAATGGTATATGTTCATAGGATTGAACTCTTATGAAGCCATTAAAGTATTTTTTGGAGAACATTTAATCACATGATAAAGTTCTCTCCACATAATCTTAAAAGAAAAAGCAATATTCAAAACTAATATGCAGGATGATCACAATGTGTAAAATGTATGTTTTATATCTTAGTGTCTATAGTAGAAGAGCTGAAAGCAATAACATAAAAATGATTATTGTAATGTAGAGGGAGTGTAGATAATTTTATTTTCTTCATTATTGTATGTATTTTCCAATTTTTATAATGAGCATATATTACTTTCGTCACTTTAAAATAATAATAATTATAATTAAATAAATCTGAGAAAATATGTCCAGACACCCTAGGGAGAGATCATACCTCTAGTTATTATTAGTTAACACATTAGAGAAGATTATGACAATTAGCCAAACCTAGCAATGGGGAGGACGGGGTAGAGAAAGTGAAGTGGATGTATGAAGATTCAATTCAAGTAAAAAAAAAAAATCCTTTGCAAGTTTATGCTTCGCCTTCTACAAAACATTTTGCATACTTTACTTCATGAGGACTCTTTCAACTTTCTAGTGCACACGCACATGCACAGGCAGACACGAAAGGTTGTCATCAGTCATTTTAAATACCTGATGACATATGGAAAGACATATCCACTATATTGCTCCCAGTGTGGGCTTTTATAACCAGGGAAATAACCCCAGTTTTTACTGCAAAAAAAAATTTGGGAAGTAGCCTCAATAAAATACAACAAATAGTGACATATGATTCTTGTCCACTCTGTTCTTTTCAGTTACTACATGTCCTCTTGGCTTTCTGTTAGAGACCAAGCCTCCCTGCTCAAAATGCCAACCAGTATCCCCACGGCTGCACTAACCCCTTCCTGGCCTTGCTTCTGAAGTCCTGCCCATGGCTGAATTCACCACCCTTACCTTTTTTCTTCTGGATTGAAAGAGAAATGCTATAACATGCTTTGACTCACCCATGAAGACCCTGGTCCATGTCGAATGAGAGCTTTCCAGTTCCATAGATGCTATTAAACGGGTACAAAGATACAGGTCAGAGGAGTTGGGATCAGGTTGTATAACTTAATATGCCACCTCACCAGCAGAGCACCCACTTCTGGTTTTCTTTTCTCGGCAACATGCTGGAGGCATGGTCCTGGGCCAATGCCAGCCGCACATCAATTGCCACAGAGAGAGCAAGACCTTGCGGGGATCCTGATCATGTGACAAGTGCTCATCGGGGACGTGTTCACCTGATATGTGTCTTAATGCTGTATATCAATCCCTTTCAGTTAAAAACAGCACATCTTTACTTTAAATAACAGGTGATCGAGGTAATTACTTTTGGAAAAAAACTTGGAGAAGAAAATGGATCAGATCAGAGAGCCCTTCTAAAGCAGAGGGGCTGCACCACATAGCAAGGCAGCCGCTGGGGGGATCGAAGGGAAATGTAGCCTGTGCTTCTGAATAGCAACAGGAAACATCATGAATAAAGAGAACTCGGGAGAGGTGACATACCTTGTTTTAAGGATCAAGAAATCAAGGTTGGGGATGATTAAATAACGTGCCCAATCCAGACAACTTGAAGAGTTATAACTACTTCTTGAATGTAGATGATTTGATACCAAATTCTGAGCATATTCAAGTCACCTCTGCTCAGCAAAACCGTAGTATTTCATTTATTAATCGCATGCTGTGGACAAGACTGTGTGCATGTTAGGAGAGTGAATATGCAGGGTAATGGGATTTCAGCATTCTCACCCTGTACAACTCACGTTTGTGGGTTACCACTCAACCTCTGCACCCCCCTCCCACCAGCCTTCCAGGGTCCTGCCCTGAGGAGACCTCAGGTCTGAGTCATTCACAGTGACTGCTAGTCCTTTAAATACTAGGTCTGCCGGACTGGAGCCACTTTAGGTCACGTTCTCCACCTTCAATTAGTCTCTTGGTGTTCTTACCCAAACACCATCACTCCCTCTCTCTGGTGAACCACATTCTCTCCACCCCCACCTTCCTACTATTTTTTAAATAGCAACTATATTGAAATATATTTCACATACCATGCAATCAATCTGTTTAAAGTGTACAATTTGATAGTTTTTAATATATTCACACACGTGTGCAATCATCACCACAACAAACTTTTTTAAATGTTTATTTCCCACTCCTGAAAAACTGTACCCATTAGCAGTTGCTCCGCATTACCCCAAGCCCACCCCCTCCATCTCCAGCAGCAGGTCACCACTGATCTACTCTCCCTCTGCATATATTTGTCTGCTGCAGGTATTTAATGTAAATGGAATCCTACTGCATGTGGAGGCCTTGCTGTATTAATTTTCCTTCTACTCCTCTAGTATTTTTAATATCTCCTCCTCCGCTTGTTCTTTTCCATCAGCATTACCCATGTTCAAATCCCATCCATCTTTCAAACCAAACTAAACAAAATAAAATTATGCATTTGCATCCCATTCCACCCTACCTTCTGTCCTATTTGTGTCCTTCCCAGCCAAGCTTTTAAAAAGAATCGTTTCTCACTTCCCACTCCTTCCTCAAATCACTTCCAACTGTCCCCTAACAGCTTCTGTCCTATTTGTGTCCTTCCCAGCCAAGCTTTTAAAAAGAATCGTTTCAAATTAAAAAAAAATAAAAATAAAAATAAAAAGAATCGTTTCTCACTTCCCACTCCTTCCTCAAATCACTTCCAACTGTCCCCTAACAAGGTCACTAACAAACTCCTTCTTTCTAAATGCAATAGATTGTTGAAACCTACTTGTCCTTCAACTCTCAGATTAAACATCACTTCCTCCAGGAAGTCTATCCTAACTGCTTACATCTAGATCAGGGTTTCTCTACTTTGGCACTATTAACATTTGGGAATGATAATTATTTGATGTAGGGAGCTGTCCTCTACCTACCAGATGCCAGTAGCACTCTGTAGGGGCCAGGGGAAGACATCACCTTCAATCCCTTGAAGGTTTTCTAAAAAAATCACCTGACAAACACAGATTAATATGAAGAAAAGGTATAACAAATTTTATTTGATTATAGGTTGGTGGGACACAGGACCCTTCAGAATGAAGACCCAAAGATACAAGAAAAATTGTCCATATTTACACTTAGGATCTATGTAGCAGGTACAGCTGTGTAGAAATGAGACTGGACAAGAAAAGTATGATCTAATGCTCATAGACTGGGTGGGGAAACCCAGCAAGACTTGGATGTTCAGATTCTTCTTGGCATTTCCGTGTAGCGTTCATTCATCCAAGGTATGAGGTAGGACCCTTTCTGGAATGGGGGTCTTATGACCTACAATCAGACAAGGTAGGTCAGAGAATTTATTTTTGTCTTGCTCCAAGAAGGAGAGGCAGGGGAGAAGATTAGAGTATTCCTATGACTTGCCTTGGGGAAGAGGGATTCTAGATTCCATGACTTGCCTCAGGGTAGGGTGAGGCTGAGAGGTAGGAGGAAAGAAGTAAGAGGAAAACTTTGCTTTGGAAGCTGCTTCTGAGGCCTGCACTTTGGGGTATTGCTTTCTGGGTCACAACAACTCCCACCCCCTAGCTGGGGCAAAAATCACCCCTGATTGAGAACTACTGATCTAGACAATGTGCTTTTCCTTCATGCTCTTATACCATGCTTGATTTTTCTTTTTCTTTTTTTTTTTTTTTTTTTGTCTTTTTT
>NW_007732115.1:129472-140698 GCF_000696425.1 Galeopterus variegatus
AACCCTCAGTGTTGCCCCTGCACCGGACCGGGGACCGGCAACGGGATTGCAACCCTCGGCGTTGCCCCCGCGCCTCGCTCAGCCAGTGAGCGGGAACCGGTCTGTATGTGGGATCCGAACCCTCGGGCGGGAGCGCCGCCACGCTTCCCAAGCGGTGCACCTATCCAGTGCGCCACCCGGCCGGCCCTTGATTTTTCTTTTCACAGCATCTGTTTCATTGTATTGTACTTGGTGGGCTTCTCTGTAACTCACACTGGACCAAGATACATGTATGAAGAGCAAGGGTTATCTGGTTTATTTCAATGTCCTCAGCACCTGACACAGTGCCTGGTACATAGTAATTAAGCAATGGATATATGTTGAATGAATGAATGAATGCAGTGCCTTTTTGTCTTGTGGGGTCCCAATAAGCAATGGAAACCTCCTAAAGAATTTATGTTTTTCTTTATAGTTTTGTTTGTTGATGTTGTTTGTTTTTGTTTGCTTTTGCTGTGATTATACCTTGTTAAGAAGTTTGTTGGGGACCACCACTAAAAGTCGAGACATTCAAATCAAAGGATTAAAAGTAGAAAGCAGAGAATCAGGCAAGTAGTAAAAGATCAATCTTGCATGCAACTCTGTTACTATTCATTGTCTTCTTGGTTCAGCTTTTTAATCACAGCACATTTGTGCCAATGCTTTATAATACTGGGCTTCAAAATACCTCACAAACTAACTCGTGTCAGTCCCTTTTCTAGATTCAATCGATCATCTCAGAATTCTGTCCTGTGCCAAGTCTCCTCTGATAATAATTGTGTATTTCCCAGAGGGGAAAATGCCATAGTCTTAGTCACTAGAACCATAAACTCTTGAAACTGGCTAATTAGATCATACGTTTACAGACATGGAAATTATTCTCAAGGATATAAAATGACATGCTAACGTTTCAGTAATCCTGCAAAACTAAACTGAAATGAATGTTTCATGATTTTTCAATAAGCAAGACCAGATCACGTTTAAATAGTTCTCATTTTTTGACCACCTGCTATATTCCAGACCCTGTTCCCTGAGTGTCACATGCACGCATGTCTCATACCATCTTCATAGCAACCTTATAATTTTCTTTTCTATTTTAAAAATGTACCAACATGAAGTCTACCTGACAGAGCCAAGACTTACCTGCTCCAAAGCCCATACGTCTCCTTTACTCTAAACTGCCTCTGCTGCACACCATTGAAGATCACTAAAGTTCCAGTGCATTTAGCACAATTTGTGGTATGTAGTAGGTACTTCATGTCTAGTAACGATTTGATGTTACTCCAAATGAGACCCTTGGTTTCTATTATGTTGATAAAAGGGAATGATGGTCAACAGATAAACACAAAAGGTGCAGTGGAATTGAAAAGGGAAGAACTGGGCGAGAGGAGGGACAGATTCATAGGAGGAATCATGTAACGTGCTGGAGATGATACTGTGACGAAGGCTGATAGATACACCAATATTAGTTTATCCTGGCCATGTAGCTCATATCTTTTAAGCGAGAGGAGGGACAGATTCATAGGAGGAATCATGTAACGTGCTGGAGATGATACTGCGACGAAGGCTGATAGATACACCAATATTAGTTTATCCTGGCCATGTAGCTCATATCTTTTAAGTGGGTTGGGCTGGCTTTCCAGTGCAGGATTTGATAGGATACATATCCATTGAGTCTGAGATGACCATGGCCCAGGTTACTTAATGAGATCACATAGTGTATTGGGTTTGAACATCTACCTGGATACCCTAGAAAACAACCCTGGTGAAGAAGCCAGTATGCTGACTACAACATCCCCCAATTTAAATCATATTGGTTTAAAATAAGTTTTAATTACAATAAAAAAGCCCTAAGTATTAGCTATTGTCCAGCATATACATTCTAAAGTCCCCAAATCACCTAGAACTATAAAGCTCCTCACTGTCACTTTATGTTTTTGATTAGAGAAAAATTACAGGACTCACTGTGTGTGTGCATCACAATTACACAATCCTTCTGCTCTCCTGGTGTCTCACACAATGCCTGCTGCTGCCCTTCCTGCCCTGGTTTGGCTCCCAGCCTGCTGGCTGTCAGCCATGCTAGTGCCACTGACTTTTTCAATTCTCGTCTTTTTTTCATTTGACCACAAGTAGCAATAGTTTTTTTTTTTTCATGCTGTAAATGAAAACAAGGGAAAGTTGGGAGTTGTTTTTCAAATCTAAGTAGGACCTATATCTCTTTTAGCAGAATAGAAGTAAAATAACAGGTCAGATGGAATTGTTGTCCTCTTGGAAGTCCTCATATTTTAAAGTTTAACAACCTCTTCATAGCCAGTAATCCACTGTCATCTGGGCTTAATTCTACTTTTGATTACAGAAGTACCCCATCAGTGTTCATTCATATTCAAAACATTTAACAATTGATAAAGCTCTGGTACTGACCAGTTGGGGACTATTGGCCATAAACAACTGGTAAGCCATACCCAGGTTACCTGTTGACCATCAGCCCTTGATGTAAGGTGAATAGAGTCTCACTCTAGCCTGATATCGTTTCCAAGTGATGAAGCATCAGTAGCCCAAGGAAGTAATGCTTATTTCCTATGCAAGCCACCTCAACTATCCTAGAATTTATTTTTGCAATGCCTTTGAATAATAAGAAAATCAATCCAGATTCTAAGATATAACCATCCTCCACTGTCATCTCCAATCACAAATGAAGTGGTGCCTTCAGTTTCTGAAAGATATGACTTTGAGATCTTCCTTCTTTCAACTCAGAGAGACACGTAGGTGTCACCTCCAGCTAAGCAAGGTTACAGATGCATAATGCCAGTGACCAGTTTGATGCATGAAGAGAACCAACTACATGCTCCAGGGGGTGGACTGACCCAGTGAGAGTAGAGACCTATTACACTTGAAAAACCCTTATGAGCAGAGCTGAAAGAAAAGAGGACATTTTCGTCTTTGTTTACAAAAGCAGGTAGGTGGAAAGCCAAGCTGACTTGCCTGCCTGTGTTTACTTGTGTGCTGTTTGGATTGCCTTAATTGCCTCTGAGTACCTCATTTTCAGAGCAAACACCTAGAAATTTGTTTACCTAAGGCTGGTCATTGCTTCCAATCACTTTTATACTTGAAAAGAACCATTCTAAATCAACTCCACCATCCACGGGCTTCTAAGAAAGAGGAGAGATGGGAGTTCTGTATGTTTTGACTATGAATATCTTTTATGCATACAGACACCTCCTTGGGTCAGTTTAATTATTGAAAGATAGTATGATACAGTGGTTAAGAGCAGGGACTTATGTGCCAAAGATATTTGAAATCAGCTCTTGGCTCTGCCAATTACTAAATTGTGACCTTAAATAACATACCTGCCCTCTCAAAGCCTCAGTTTCCTAAGTTGTTAAATAGAAATTATTAATAGTGCCTGCTTCACAGGCTTGTCATGAGGTTCAATAAGATAAGTATATGGTGCTGAGAATAGCACCTGATGTAAATCAAAAATAGTAGCACCAAAAATGGTAGCTACTATTATTATCCATAACTATCAAAATAATATCTTCAGGTTAGGTATTAGACCCATTTTACAGAGGAGGAAACAAAGACCCATGGAAGTTAAATAAGTCCCAAACCCTGTGTTTTGTGTAGTACATCGTGGAATAAATGTGACCTCCATCCTTGTGTGGTTTGCAAATTGCCTCTAACTATGATTCCCAAAGAGGAGCCAAAACATATTTTGTATAACAACAATTTTTCCCCCACCCCTCACACCCACACACAAAGCAGCCAGCTTGAAGGACAATATTCACGTGGACGCGTAATTGCGCATTGTGCACTTACAAAATTCACATTACTTTATGGATAACATTCCTATTGTTTTTATTCTCTTGCCCACTCTTCCAGAGCTGCCTGACATTTTTCTTTCAGAACCAGTTGGCAAGACGCTCTGGAAACAAGATGTTTCTTAGCAACATTTTGTTTATATAGATAAAAACATAACCCTTACTGCCACCTACAAGAGAAGAGAGATCCTCAGCATTTAAATGATAAATACTTATTGAAGCTCTTGGTTTTTCATTTTTATACAGTCCTTTGTGTTTTTCTTTCTTTCAGAAAGGGAGTGTCCTTCACTTGAAAGATAGTTCTTCTTTGGGGCCATAGCTAATCATACAGCATCTCCTCCTGGGTTCCCACAGCTCTGTATGTCTGTATGTGTGTTAAGAACACAGATCATGAGGGTATACATGTGCATATGCCTTAAAAGAAATGCATGCATGGTGGCTTTTCTCTGTCTCTGTTGGTTTGCAGCAGTTTTTCCCCATTCTATCTCTCTTGCTTTCATCCTGTCAAAGTAATCATTCCTGCAACTTTCATTGTTTAGAGGATCTACTCCCTCCCTAAAACCAAAACAACAACCAAAAAAAAAAAAGCAAAAAAAAACCCTTAGTGAACTCAGAAAAGTGTTTAGAAATAGCTGACAAAAAGATCGATAAGTCCTGAGAATAACTGGCCTTCTCTATATATCCATTATGGAAGTGTTGGCTGTGGATGATCAAATCCCTCAGAGAGGATTGTTCTGTGACCCAAATGAAGTTACTTGCAAGTTAGAACTTGCACTGAGGTAGTGGGTGGCCTCTGCGGAAACAGCAATGTGACACACGAGTATTTGAGGGGATTCAAGATATTTAATCTCACAAAAGTTCCCGTTAGGCTTCTGTTTTAGTCAGCGTTCTCCAGAGAAACAGAACCAGTAAGTTGTATATACGAGGGTACTTCAAAAAATTCATGAAAAAATAAAATGAATGGATAATATGAATCTTTTCATGAACTTTTTGAAGACCCCTCAGGGAAAGAGAGAGAGTGATTTATTTTAAAGAATTAATTCATGCAAGGCTGGCAAGTCCAAAATCCAAAGTAGGCCAGCAAGCTGGAGACACAGGGAAGAGTTCATATTTCATTCTTGAGTTCCAAGGCAGTCTAGAGGAAAAATTCCTTCTTCAGCATGCCTCAGTCAGGTAATCTGATTTACCCAAAGGCTACTGGTATAAATGTTAATCACATGTAAAAAGTACTTAAAAGCAACATCTAGACTGATGTTTGACCAAACAACTGGACACCATACCAAGCCAAGCTGACACATAACATTAAATATCACATCTTCCCAGTTTGCCCTGATCCTCTTCTCTCATTGTTATCTGCAAGTAAGCACAACCTGAGACAGAAGACCAAGCACCTGTCTGAGATATTCTGGGTACCTCAAATCACCTGAGGCATCAATCACCCTGGTTATGCTATAGGACATGTTATAAGATTATGATTGGAAATTTTTATTTTAAATTATATATTTTGAGATAATCATAGATTCACATGTAGTTGTAAGAAATAATATAGGGGTATCCTACGTACCCTTTACCTAGCTTTTCTCAATAGTAAAATCTTGCAGAACTATAGTACAATATAACCACCAGGATATTGACACTGATATAGCCAAAGTCCAGAACATTTCCATTAGCACAAGCATCACTCGTGTTTTCCTTTTCTAGTCACGCCCACTTCTCTTCTGCCCCAAACCCCTATTTAGCCCCGACAAAGCACTAATCTGTTCTCTATTTATATAATTTTGTCATTTCAGGATGTTATATAAATGAAATCATCTGTTATATAATCTTTTTGGATTGATGTTTCTCACGCAGCATAATTCTCTAGAGATTCGCCCGAGTTGGTGCTTATATCAATGGTTTGTTCTTTCATATTGTTGAGTAATATTCCATGGTTAAGTTGGACCACAGCTTGTTTAACCATTCACCTGTTGCAGAGTATCTGGATTGTTTTCACTTTTTGCTATCACAAATAAAACTTATATAAACATTTGCATATAGGTTTTTATGTGAAGATACGTTTTTACTTCAGTGGGATAAATACCAAGAAGTGCAATTGCTGGGCCATATGGTAGTTGCATATTTAACTTGCTCAAAAACCATTTTACAGAGTGACTATACTATTCTACATTCTGTCTAACAAAGTGTGAGTGATCTAGTTGCTCTTCATTCTGGACACCATTTGATGTTGACACTAGTCTTTATTTTAGCCATTCTTATAAGGAATAGAGTGACATTTCATTGTGATTTTAATTTGCATTTTCCTAGTAACTAATGATGTTGAACCTCTTTTCATGTGCTTTATTGATATCTGTATATCTCCTTTATTGAAATGTCACAATTCTTTTCCCTATTTTGTAATTGGATTGCTTGATTTTTTTCCTCGTTGAGTTTCGAGTGTTCTTTATATATGAGGGATCTTCAAAATGTTCATGGAAAGATTCGTATTATCTTTTAATTCAGTTTTCCCATGAACTTTTTGAAGTCCCCTCATACAGGAATTCTAGATACTAATCCTTTGTTGGATATGTGACTTGCGGATATTTTCTCCCTGACCGTACTGTGTCTTTCATCCTCTTCTAATGGTCATTCTCAGAGCAAATGCTTTCTGTTGTTATGAAGTTTAGGTGAAGATTTTCAGTTTTATTTTGTTTTATCTTGTCAATTGATGCTCAGTTTGCTCCAGCACCATTTGATAAAAAAGCTATCTTTCCCCCATTAGATTGCTTTTGCTGCTTTGTCAAAAAATGGTTAGATACATTTGTGCGGGTCTATTTCCAGGTTCTCTATTCTGTTGCATTGATCACGGTGTCTATCTGCCAATACCAGTCTTGATTACTCTAGCTACAAAATAAGTCTAGAAATCAGGTAGAGTGATTCTTCCCACTTTATTCTCCTTTTTAAAAATTATTTTAGTCATTCTAATTCCTTTGCATTTCTATATACATTTTAGGATAATCTTGGCTGTATCTACAAAATTCTTGCTGGGATTTTGATAGAAATTGCACTAAATCTCTATATCAATTTGAAGAGAATTGATAATTTTATTATGTTAAATCTTCTATTCCACAAACAGGTTGCCTCTCCACTTATTTCTATCTTGATTTCTCTCATCAGCGTTTTGTAGATCTCAGCAAACAATTTTTGTATATGTTTTGTTAGATTTACACTTGGACTTTTAAAAAAACAAAATGTAATAAAACTTTATTTCTTTATTGAGGGAACATCACTTTACTCATTCTTATCTGTATGTTTCTATACATTCAGTGTTAATTAGTTGAGCTTTTTGCTAAAAATTTTTAAAATCATGTTTACTATTTAAAAATAACTTCCTAACAGAACATGTTGAAAACTGCCAATATCACTGACAAAATCAGATAAACCTAAGGTTTGCAAATTAACTGGGTTTGGCGAGGTTCATCCATTTTCCTTTCTGTTGTTTTTATCAGAGGGTACTTTCTAGCATCATTAGTAAGGTTCAAAGTCTTTTGATATGTAATTCTCTGAGCCCAACACTTACATGCAAAGCTAGACCTCAGTATTTTTCAAGGCTCCTGATCATGTCACCTTGTGCTGGTATAGCATTCTGATGGAAAGTAGGATTTGGATGCTGAGTTTTGACACCAAAAGTATACATAACAGTTAAAATGGGAATCCAGACATCAGGGCAGCTACTGGAATTAATTTGTAGTTCACAGTGTGCATTATCGATATGTGATGACCTTGCAGCGCTACAAATATTTCATCGAGACCTAGCAATATGTAGTTAGTGTAGTTTGTTTCCAAATGAAAGCTATACATTACAGATCATTTCCTTCTCTCTGGTTAATTGCAGAATTTTACTGGAATTTCTGAGATATCATGCTCCTCCTGGCACATCTCCTGAGGTTAGGTGTGAAGAAAGAATGTAACTTGAAAGACTAAGGATGAATTCTGGTTTGTTGTGCATGGTCTAAAACAGGTAAACCTGTAAGACCCACAGTAAGATACTTCAACCTTATAAACCTCAGTTTCCCAGCCTGAGAGATCAAAGATTTATTGAGTAAACTAAATCATTGAAACTGGTCCATGAAATCTTGAAGTATTGTAGAGAGGAAAAGAGGATTCCTGTTAGAATTCTTTGATTCATGTTCCTCCAATCAGAGTGATCAACTTGTCCCCATTCATCCAGGACTCTCCTGGTTTTAACCATGAAAGTCTCATGTCCCAGGAAATCCTTCAGTCCCAGGTTTAAAACTGAAAACCCCATGTTCTAAGGAACCACTGTCAGTCCCAGGAAAACCCTGGATTTGTTGGTTACTCTACCTATGTCTCTCCCCCTTATTACCTTTGGGATTTAATGTGAAACCTATCACGTGTCTGATGCCAGCTCCTCATCTATAGAAAGCAATTGCTCTCTTCCCTCACAGGGTCCCTGAAATGAACAAGGATAATGTAAATGGAATACTTTGCCAACAGTAGAGCACTATACAAATGGATAGGTTTGGTACCATCATAACTCATGACAGCTTCACATTGACAATATATTCATCCCATGCTTTACTCATTTGCACTCTGATAAAGGAACAGCGATAAAATGATTAAAAAGCTTTGTCCAATAGCTTGTCTCTTTCCAACCAGAACAATATTTTCTAGCATACTCTAGAGAGCCTTAGCTAAGCACGAAGTATCATCCCCCCCCCCAAATTACTACTAAACGCTGTTTATCCTCTAATCTCCTAATTATATTCACCTGACATAACTTGATGGCAAATATCACAGTTCAAGTGAACAAACACAGAGGATAGGTTTAAATAATTATATATTTATGTTCAAGAAGAATATAATGAAATATTTACAAATCCAGTTCCCTTTTCCAAGAGTAACATACCATTCCATGTTAAAGGTGAAGGGCTGGTTGCAGAGTGCCTTCTGCATTCTAATGATAGTATTTGGAAAGTAATAACAAGGCTTTGGGTAGAGATTCTGTGCAAGTTTCTGGAGTAGACACAGTTGAGTGTAACATACCAGCAAATTTAAGCAAATTCATGAGGCTTCAAAGTTATTATGGGAAACACTGTCAAGTGCCAGATCTTTTGTTTCACTCTGTTAGTAAATGTAACAGATGGTTTGCAAACATGTTTGGGATCTGAATGCTGACTGATGGTGTCAGTCTGATAGAAATAGAAGGCAGCCATTTACCACATCAGAATGTGAGAAGGGACAGCTTCAAAATTAAACCTTTTTAAAAAGAGAGGGACTTTCTCACTGGGTCTGACTAACAAGAGAGAACATTGAGTTTAAAAGATCAAAGTCACCTCATCACTAACTTTTGCACTTTCTCTTTTATTTGACACCAGTGTGGAATAAGAATAAGATCTGTCACCTTCTAAAAAATAAATAAAATCTTTATGTGTCTCTTTGATGCAATAGTGAAATCAGCATCACAGATAGAATTTCGTTGCCATGGGGACAATTATGCTCTCAGGAAACCCAGTAATGCAGCTTCTTGTCTGTGAATCCAGCTAAATAAGAGGCAAAATTCTGTCTCTCTTTCTTCCGTCTGCAAGCGAGAACACTGTTAACCTTGCAGAAAAGAAATGTTAATAGCCAGGCTCCTCTATCTGTCTGACTTCCACCTCTACCCTTCCCATCTCCGTGTTGAAGCATAATGGAGGTCAGCCAGGAAAAAAGAAAGTTGCAACTAGTACTGAAAATGTATTCAATAAAATATTTAGCTTTATTCTTGTACCGCTTTGAGGAACACCCAGGGCAAGACAATTTCCTCAGTTTGAGATTCTGAAATGACAGGGTCAGTGGCAGGCTTATTGGGGGTTTCCGATTGGGAAGATGCATAGAAGCTCAACTCACTCCTGGAAGACTGCTAGTAAACGATCGTTTCATGTAGGATATTTGATTGGACTTCAAAACGGGGATGCCTGGAGAATTATGGATTAGCACTTACAGTAAACTGTACTCTTTCTTTTATTCATCCAAGTTTTATTGAGAATCTCCCCTCTACCAGGCAGGTACTGTGCTGGCTACAGAAGATATAATTAAACAGATTGACAAGTTGTCAGCTATCATAGAGCTTACTTACAACAGAGAGAAACAGATACCAGGGGAGGTCTCTCTGAGGTAGTCCCATTTTGTAAATGTTCCTAAAGTAATCTCACATTTTATCTATGCCATTTTCCTCAATGGTGAACATTGCCAATTAGAGAATCTGAGATGCAGAGTAGCTACAGTGTACCAAGTTATTGAATGCTCAGAGAAGCAAGGGAAATATCTTATGTGAAGAGTCAGAGAGCTGTAGGTTCAAATCCCAGCTCAGTCACTAGTTGCACTATGAACTTATCTGAGCTTGGGTTTTAGCACAGTGCATGTGCTGCCCTGAGGCCCTATCAGCTCCCAATACTTTAGTGTACATTTCTTACAAGTAAAGACATTCTCCAACATGGCCACAATACAGCCATCCAAAGCAGGAAATTAGCATTGACATATTATCTCACCCTCAGATTCTGGTCGAGGTTTTCCAAATGTCCCAGTAATGTCCTTTATGACAAGTGACTGTTCAAAATCATCTTTTCCATTTAGTTGTCATATCACTTTAGTATCCTTCCCATTGAAGGCATTCCTCGGTCTTTCCTTGACTTTCCTGTCCTCAACAGTCTCGAAAAGGACAGGTCAGTTACATCGTAGTGAGTCATCTAGGCTTCTGTGTTTTCTTGTGACTTGATTTGGACATTCTCATCAAGCTGCTTAGTCTCTGACATAACACACTTGAACCTTTCCACATGGACGCTCTCCTTACCCTGCTTGGTGAGGAGTTCAGGGACCTTTCTCATTCTGTTTGCACTCTGACCCCCAACACCATGTTGCCCTCCTGAAGGGATCCCCTGCTCACCCTCCCAGGGTTCTGCCATCCATGCCAGGTGCCCTCCTGTGCAGATGCTCCTCTCATCCCCTGTGCTTATTCAAAATGTATGTCTACCTTGCTCTGTTTCACTTTTTGATTTCAGGATGAAATTGTTCAGAAAGAAAGAAGAGAAATGTATTCAGAAAAGGAGAAAAGGAATGTGATTAATATTTTGAATATCATTCCGGAATGTTTCAGAATAACTTTGAGTAACTTAATCCTGATTTATCTTCATATCATTTACAAATAAAATCAATTATCGTGGAACATGCTGAACAGAAGCCAGTGCCATCACACACGGCCTCTCCTCAGAAGGAAGCCCATATTAAACACTCCTCTGCATGGGTTCAAAGCTAGCTCTTTGGGAACTTAGCAGAAAATGATTCTGAATTTGTCCC
This sequence comes from Galeopterus variegatus, assembly GCF_000696425.1. Classification (NCBI taxonomy): domain Eukaryota; kingdom Metazoa; phylum Chordata; class Mammalia; order Dermoptera; family Cynocephalidae; genus Galeopterus; species Galeopterus variegatus. Next base: position 140,638 of record NW_007732115.1, read on the forward strand.
AGCTGAGCATAATCTCCCTGTTGGTTTTCTCGTACTCAGTCTCCAGTCCTGCAGATGACCC
>NW_007732116.1:0-16286 GCF_000696425.1 Galeopterus variegatus
GGTGACGGGCCATAATAATCATATACAGTGTATATTGACAAAATAAAAAAAAAAAAAAAGTTAGTGGAAAATAGAATTAGAAAATAATACAAAATTTCCCATGAACTTTTGATACCCTTGTACTTACATTTTAACACAAAAATTCTGAAAAGATATAAATTACCCCTTGAGATTGGAGATGGCAGTGCTGTTGGTAGGTGGGAGTCTTGAAGGGTTATACTTTACTTTTTAGATGTCTGCATTATTTGGAATTCTTTAGATGAACACGTTTCACTGTTGCAATCTTTTTAGTATATCATAAAATAATAAAACAAATGTATGTGACAGATTGGCTTGGTCATTTCTAGCCCATGTGTGGCTTGCATTTTCTCAGAATTTTCAGATAATAATAATTATGATAGTAGCTAACATTTATTAAGTGCTTACTATGTGCCAGTGTTCTAAGAGCTTTACATATAATCTTCACATATACTCATCTTCACATTATACTCATACAACTTAATAAGACCTTTATGAAGTAGAAACTATTATTGTTCCTGTTTTACAGATCAGATCAGAAAACTGAGTCACAGACAGGTTAAATAACTTGATAAATCTCGAATATCTTCTAAGCGATGGAGCTGAGATTTGAAGTGAGAGAACCTGCCTTCAGAGTCAGCATGCTTAAGCAGTATTGTCATTCAGATAAAAGAGGTAGGTGACACAGTTTACAGTCTCAAGTAGTTTATAGACTGATTGGACAGATGTGTGTTCTCTCTCTCTCTCTCTCTCTCTCTCTCACACACATTCAGAAATACACATGAAAAATGAAAAACAAAGGTATCTAAAAAAGATTGCTACAGACTTCCAGTCAAGATGGTGAAATAGACAGTCCCCAGTGTCACTGTCTCCCACAAATCAACCAATTTACAACTACAATAAAAGCAATGACAGACAAGCTGGGGCCACTAGAGCTCAGGGGAAGAGGAGGAGAGACCTACAGAGTTCATGAAGGTGGGAGAAGCCACAATGAGAGAAAGAAAAAACTCCTCTGACTGTTTTGAGCCCCGGATATTTCCAGGCTGGAGCTGCTGAGTGCATGGAGCAGGAGCTGGCAAAAGCCACAGCTGTGCCCTTCGGATGAAGTAGCTTGGAGGTGGCAGGAGAGAAGAGTGCCTTGATGCTCCCAGGCCAGCAAGACCACTGATAGGGTTCCCATGGACCCGCATAGGAGCAAGGAGCCATAATAACTGAAAAAACAGAGCCACTCAGAGGCTGGTGTGTCAACACAAGGGACTGGTGCATGGCTTGTCCCATGGGAAGTGTTTGCAGCATTGGTGGTGGGGGAGACAGGCCCACCAGAAGAACACTGGGGCACAGCAAGGACAGCTGATGTGCACTCCAATCAACCTAGGACCACTCAGAGGAGATTGGTCAGGAATATAGAATTACATGGGGTGCAGTTTGATGAAAAGACTCAGGGCCAGACTAGAGTTTCTACACAACTCAGGTGCACTGTATTTCACTAGACTCAGAAGTCAACCATTAAAACCTGAGCTGCACAAAAAGCCTTCCCTAAGGAATCAGCAGCAAAGCACCAATTTAGCTAAACAACACAGCTCAAGTACTAGTCCCAACAGGAAGTTACCCCATTTTAGAAGTAACCAAAGGACAACAAATTAGTTCCAGCACAGAGTTTAAATGGTGGGAACCACAAATAATCCAACACAGAAATGAAAGAAAAATCAAAGTACCCGCAACCAGAGACAAAGTTTGATATTAACTAGTAAAGTTCTCAGTTCACCAAAGAACACCTATAACACCTAGAAGGACCAGAAGTCCCATGGGCTACCAAGCCAGAAAGCGGGGAGGGCCGGGGGCCTCAGCAATGCCCCCTGACACCTGCAACTAGTCCCAATGGTGGGGAACAAGGGCCTCAGCCACACACCCCTGACACATGCAACCACCCCAGCAACAACCACTGAGCTGCCACAGGAAGCACCCTGGGCTCTCCCCAGCTGGGGTAGTGGGGGGCCGAGGACCTTGGCCATGCACCCCCAACATGTGCAACCACCCCAGTGATGACCACCAGGCTTCAGGAAGAAGGGCCCTGCGTTCTTCAGCTGGGGTGGTGGGGAGTGAGGGCCTTTGCCACACCCCCTGACATCTGCACCCAGCTCAGCAATGACCAAGCCACTGCTGGAAGCCCCCCAGTCTCCCCTGTAGGAGTGAGGGGGGTAACACAGGCCTCAATCCTACCCCTCCTCCTTCCTCCTCCTTCTATTCTATTTCCTTCCCCTTTCCCCTCTCCCTCTCCTTCCCAACTACTCTGCAACAACATCCTAGAGTGTAAAAAATTAGTATTCATAAAATTTCATTTTCTTTTTTAAAAAAAAGACTGCTACAAGAGAGTGAATGCTACAGGAGGCATCTTGGAGAATGAGTGTTCATTGTATGCTCAAGGGATCAGAGACTAATGCTTGGAATTGGACCTAGAGCCCATCTTCTCACCTGGTCCTTCTTGTGACCAAGAATATGCTTAGTGGGGCAGCTGGCAGGGGCACATGTGACAGCATGTGGCTAAAGAATAAAATAAAGCTTAGAAACCCATCCAATATATATGTTACTCCCCAGAGTTGTACTTGGGCATTTCAGCAGGCCAGAACCTAACTGTGGTAACTGAAGTGGTTCTGATGGCCTGCGTGGCAATGAAATCATCTGTTGATTAGGTCAGGAAAGCCATTGTAGCATTCTATGACTCAGCCTCATCTCTCATTTATATGCAGGTATTGCAATGTAAGATCATATGAAGCATCACAGCTGGAAGGGCCTTTTGGGCCATTTTTAAAAAAGCAATTAGCCCTTTTTTAAAAAAAAATAAATTTTACTTTATCCATTATGCATACTTATGGGGCACCCAGCTGACCTTCACCACCTGCACCCAAGATGTGATGGTCAATACTATCATCATGCCAATTACCACAAATTGTGATTATTCCTGATGTTACCCAGCCAGTTAATTCCCTCCCTTACCCCCATGCAACCCTATGTACACTTTCTCCCATCTGCAAGTCCAACACACAACTGTGGTGTTTCTTTCCTTTCTTCTTTCTTTCTTAGTTCCCACTTAAGAGTAAGGACGTGGTATTTCTCTTTCTATGCCTGGCTTATTCCATTTAACATAACTTTCTCTAAGTTCATCCATAACATTCTCTAGAAATGGCAGAATTTCATTCTTTTTAACAGCAGAGTAGTATTCCATGGTGTATAAATACCACATTTTCCTTATCCAGACATCTGGCAATGGACATTTAGGTGGCTTCCATATCTTGGCTATTGTAAATAGAGCTGCAGTGAACATGGGAGTGCAGGTATTGCTTCAACAACATGATTTCCATTCCTTTGGGTATATACCTAGAAGTGGAATTGCTGGATCGTATGGTAGATCTATCTATAGTAGTTTGAGAAACCTTCGCACTGTTTTCCACTGTGGTTGTACTAATTTATAGTCCCACAAACAGTGTAGGAGTGTTCCCTTCTCTCCACATCCTTGCCAGCAGTTGTTATTCTCTGTCTTTTTGATTATAGCCAATCCAACTGGGGTGAGGTGATATCTCAATGTGTTTTTAATTTGCATTTCCCTGTTGATTAGTGATGTTGAACATTTTTAAGTGCCTACTGACCATTTGTATGACTTCCTTCAAAAAGTGTCTATTCAGCTCCTTTGCCCATTTTTTAATTGTATTATTTGTTTTTTTACTGTATAGTTGCTTAAGTTCCTTGTATATTCTGGATATTAATCCCTTGTCAGATGTATAGTTTGCAAACATTTTCTCCCACTCTGAAGATTGTCATTTGACTCTGATTGTTTCCATTGTTGTGCAGAAGCTTCTTAGTTTGATATAATCCCATTTATTTATTTTTTCTTTTGTTGCTTGTGCAAAATCTCTCTGCCTAGTCCTGGTTCTTGAAGTGTTTCCCATATATTTTCCCTTAATAGTCTTACAGTTTCAGGTCTTATACTTAAATCTTTAAAATATTTTGAGTTGATTTTGGGTATATGGTGAGAGGTGCAGTGCAGGTCTAGTGTCATTCTTCTGCATATGGATATCCAATTTTCCAAGCACCATTTATTGAAGAGGTAGTCTTTTCCCCAGTGTATTTTTTTGTCACCTTTGTCAGATATCAGTTGGCTGTAAGTTTGTGGGTTGATTTCTGGGTTCTCTATTCTGGTCCACTGGTCCAAGTGTCTATTTGTATGCCAGTACCATGCTGTTTTGGTTGCTATGTCTTTGTAGTATAATTTGAAGTCAGGTAGTATTATGCCTCTGACCTTTTATTTATTTATTTATTTTTTTGCTCAGGATTGCTTTGGTTATTTGGGTTCTTTTGTTGTTCCATATGAATGCTAGGATTGTTTTTTTCTATTTCTGTAAGAATGTCATTGGAATTCTGATGGGGGTTGCATTGAATCTGTAGATTGCTTTGGGTAGTATGGACATTTTCACAATGTTAATTCTTCCAATCCAAGAGCATGGAATATACTTCCATCTTTTTATTTCATCTTTAATTTCTTTCAGCAGCTATTTCTAGTTCTCATTGTAGAGATCTTTCTTCTCCTTGGTACAATTGATTCCTAGGTGTTAAAAAGGAGTGGTGAGAGTGGGTATCCTGGTCTTGTTCCTGTTCTTGAGGGAAAAGCATTCAGTTTTTCCCCATTTAGGATGATATTGGCAATGAACTTGTCATAGATAGCTCATATTGTGTTGAGATACTTTTCTCCTATACCAAGTTTGTTGAGAGTCTTTAATCATGAAGGAATGTTGAATTTTGTCACATACTTTTCCTGTATCTATTGAGATAATCATCTGGTTTTTGTCCTTGATTTTGCTGATGTGATGTATTACATTTACTGACTTGCATATGTTAAACCATCCTTGCATGACTGGGACGAATCCCACTTGATCATGGTGTATACTTTTTTTGAGGTATTGCGGTTTTCTGATTGCTAGTATTTTATTGAGGATTTTAGCATCTATGTTCATCAATGGTATTAGTCTGTCATTTTCCTTTTTTGCTGTATCTTTGTCTACTTTTGGTATCAAGGAGATACTAGCCTCATAGAAGGAGTTTGGGAGTATGGCCTCTGTTTCAATTTTTTGGAATAGATTAAAGAGAATTGGTATTAATTCCTCTTTAAAGGCCTGGTAGAATTCAGCAGTAAAGCCATCTGTTCCTGGCCCTTTCTTTGTTGAGAAACTGCTGATTACTGCTTCAATCTTATTGCTACTTATTGGTCTATTCAGGTTTTCTATATCATCTTGTTACAGTATTGGTAGTTTGTATGTATTCAGAAATTTATCCATTTCTTCTACATTTTCATATTTGTTGGTATATAGTTGTTTGTAACAGTCTGTAATGATTTTTTGTATTTCTGTGGTATCAGTTCTAATGTCTCCTTTTTTGTTTCTGATTTTTGTAATTTGGGTCTTCTCTCTTCTTTTTTTTTGTTAATCTAGCTAATGGTTTGTCTATTTTGTTTATCTTCTCAAAAAACAAACTTTTTGTTTCACTGATTTTTTGTATCATTTTTGGGGACTCTATATTATTTAGTTTTTTCTAATTTTAATTATTTCTTTCCATCTACTACCTTTGGGATTGGATTATTCTGGTTTTTCTATTTTGTTTAGATGTAGGGTTAGGTTGTTTACTTGAAGTCTTTGTATTTTCTTTGATGTAAACATTTATTGCTATAAACTCACTCCTACTGCTTTAGCTGTATCCTATAGGTTTTGATGTGATGTGTCTTCAGTTTCATTGCTTTCTAGAAATTTTTTTGATTTCCTGTTTAATTTCTTCTTGAACCCATAGGTCATTGAGGAGCTTGTTGTTTAATTTCCATGTATTTGTTTGTAGTCCTGAGTATTGCTTGTTACTAATTCTAGTTTTAATCCATTGTGGTCTGAAAAGATAGTTGAGATGATTTTGATTTTTTTAAAAAGTTATTAGGACTTAATTTGTGGTCTAACATGTAGTCTATCCCGGAGAATGTTCCATGTACTGATGAGAAGAATACATATTCTGTTGTTGTTGGATGAAATGTTCTGTAAATATCTGCTAGGTCCAATTGGTCTAAAGTTTTGTTAAATCATGTGTTTCTCTGTTGATTTGTTCCTTGGATGATCTGTCCAATGATAGGGGGGTGTTCAGGTTTCCCACTATTATTGGATTGGGGTCTATCTCTTTCTTTAGGTCTAATAGTGTTTGCTTTATATATCTGGGTTCTCTAGTGTTGGGTGCATATATATTAATGATTGTTATGTTCTTGCTGGATCAATCCCTTCATCAATATATAGTGGCCTTCTTTGTCTCTTTTTATGGTTTTTGGTTTAAAGCCCATTTTATCTGATACAAGAATAGTTACTCCTGCTCGTTTTGGGTTTCCATTTGAATGGTATATCTTTTTTCCATCCCTTCATTATTAGTCTATGTCCATCTTTACCAGTGGTATGAGTCTCTTGAAGACAGAATATAGTTAGGTCTTGCTTTTTGTTTCAATCTGTCAGTCTATGTCTTTTGAGTGGAGAGTTTAATCCATTTACATTTAGAGTTGTTATTTAGAGATGCTGTCTTATTCTTGGCATTTTATGGCTTTATGTTTAGATGCTTTAAGTATCATTTGTTCCTTTCTTCTCTTTTTATTATTGGTCATCAATGTTTTGGGGGTATTTCTGAGGTTGTAAGATTTAGTTTCTTTTATCTTTCTCATTTGCATTTGTGTTTTACTTGTTGGTTTTGCTCTTGTGCATTTATGTCAGTGATTATTGTTTTTCGGATTTCAGGTGCAGGACTCCCCTGAGGATTTCTTGCAGGGCTGGTTGTGTGGTGATGAACTCCCATAATTTTTGTTTGTCTGTGAAATACACTATTTCTCCCTCATTTCTAAATGTTAGCCTTGCTGGGTACAGTATTCTTGGCAGGTTTTTTCCTTTTAGTATTTTGAATATGTTATCCCATTTCCTTCTTGCCTGTAAAGTTTCAGTGGAGAACTCTGCTGTTAGTCCAATGGGGGCTCCCATGTAAGTGTCTTGATGCTTTTCTCTTGCTGCTCTTAGGATTCTCTCTTTGTCTTTGAGCTTTGACAGTTTGACTATAATGTGTCTCATAGAGGATCTTTTTGGATTTAATCTGTTTAGAGATCTTTGAGTTTCCTGGATCTGAAGGTCTGTGTCTCTCCCTATACCTGGGAAGTTTTACCGTATTAGTTCATTGAATATATTTTCAATGCCTTTATCTTTCTCATTTCTTTCAGGAACACCCATGATTTGAATGTTTGTGCACTTAAGGTTGTCTGCTAGCTCTCTCAGACATTGTTAATTTTTTAAAATTCTTTTTTCCTTTTTCCTTTTATCTGCTTTATTTATTTCATAAAAACCATCTTCAAGTTTGGAAATTATTTCTTCCACTTGTTCTATTCTGCTGCTTAAACTTCCAGTTGTGTTTTTTATTTTGTTGAATGCTTCTTTCAATTCCAGGAGTTCTGCTACATTCTTTTTAAAGATATTAATCTCTTTGTAAATTTCCTCCTTCATATCCTGGATATTTTTTATCATTTCATTGTGTTGTCTTAGGGAGTCCTCCCTTATCTCATTGAGTTTTCTTATGGTAGTTACTTGGAATTCCTTTTCAGTCATTTCAATGGTTTCCTGTTCTGTATAGTCTGGTACTCGAGATTTACTGACTTCCTTTGGCAATGTCATATTTTCTTATTTTTTCATATTTCTAGTATCTCTGCATTGATTTAGGGACATCTGGCAGGTTAGTTGCTTCTTCTATTCCTCTGGAATGGACTTTGAGAAGAAAGACTTCTTCCTCTTTTTCCAGGTTCCTCTAGTGACTCTCCTTGTGTTGATGAAGTCAGATATGTGGTGGGCCAACTGCGTGGTCATCATGGATGTTTCCAAGGCAGCGAGCCATCCTTGCAAAAGAAGTAGCTATGGTGGTAGATATTGTGGACCACCTCAGTGAAAACTGTATGAGGCCTTGTGGTGGTGGTGTGGGGTCTTGCCTGGTGCATGGGCTGCTCCAGGGGCTAGGTGCTGGGGTGGCTGGGGCCTCCCCTGTTGGCAACCACATGACATAGGGTCTTGCTTGGTGCACAGGCTGCTTGGGTGACTGGGTAGTTGGCTGGCCAGGTCTCCTGCTTGCCTGGCTGGGGCCTCCCCCATCGGTAATGGTGTGGCATGATGTCTTGCCTGGCATGCAGGCTGTTCTGTGGGCTGGGCTGTGGGATGGCTGGGTCTCCTGCCTGCCTGGCTGTAGCCTCCCCCATTGGTGGTGGTGTAGGGTCTTGTCTAGCCCACAGGCTGCTCAGGGGCCTGGGCAGTGGGCTGGCCAGGTTTTCCAATTGCCTGGCTGGAGCCTCCCCCATCAGTTGTGGTGCAGCATGGGGTCTTGACTGGCCCGTAGGCTGTTTGAGGGGCTCTGTATTTGCCCTTTTTATAGATGAAGAAACTGTACCCCAGAAAACTGAATTAACTTGCTCAAGGTCACACTGCTATTTTGGTGACAAAGATGCTCCATATATGGCAGGATGTTGCTTTCTTTGAAGTAAAACATCCCCTGGCTGAAGGATTCCCTTTTCCTTGTTATTTAGATAAAGGGTTTAGGGTGCTTTCTCATAAGATCTCCAGCTCCCTCCCTCTCTCTAAACACACACACACACACATACGTGTACAACAGTTTCACTTCCTGATTTTTTTTGTGTGTTTTTCTCTGTTGATTATCATCTACCCTCTATATAAAGTATTGGTGGAATTTGAATCAACCCTTCTCCTCCCCGAACATGAGTGGAGAAGTAAAAATGTTTGATCCTCACAGCCATCACTTTTTAAAGGATATCATTATCATGGCCAGAGGATGACTGATAGGACTACTAATAGAATCCTGAAAACAGGCCCCGGTTTTCAGGGATGGCATTTCACGTGTTTGCCTGGAGGACAATGAGTTAGTACCTCTGTGACATGATCGATTATAAAAGGCCAGGGTTAGGGTTACATAACAGGCCTGCCTGCAGGAAAAACCTTATAAAACAGAGTGGTGGGGAAAATGTGCTGTGCAATTGCATAATAATCTTGTGAAAAACAAAATGCCTTACTCATTTTAATAAAAGCACTGGGAAAAAATGATGAGTCTTCACTCTGTCTAATCAATTGCAAGACTTTGCAATAAAAGCAAGGCTGCTTTTTCCCCACTAATAAGCACAAAATCAATCTTCAAAAGCAACATTTTTTATTGCACCTATTCTTGGCTCTTCAACTTCTCAATTTATAAATGGTTATTTTTTCACCTACGTTGGGATTAGATTGGGGTGGGAAAGAGTAGGACCTGTAGGTGTCTACAGCTTTCTAAACTGTGCATCATGGGCTGTTTTCAAAGTCCTTCCCAGTTTAATAGTAGCATTTATGCTCTCTCCCCAGGCCCAGGAAGGTTATTTTGGGGTTTGAGTTACGTACAATAGAAGCACATGAAAAGGTGTGGCAGAAAAGAGCCTTAATTCAAATTTGCTTTGGATAAGCTCTGACCCTTGGCAAAGTGGCTAGATCCATGCTTGTTTCTAGGCCCAACCAGGCTCATCATTCCTTGATCCTCTCTGGGATATTTCATACCTGTCTGCGCATAAAATCTGCTCCTTAAGTTTCCTTTCCCATCCCCACCCAAACATCCAAACAGCACCTTGTCTCTTCTTCCTTCATGCTGAAAGGGAGTTCTTGCCTTTAGCCTACTTCCTCTGACTCTAAAGATCTTAAAAGCCAATTTTTTCCAGGAAGAATTTCTTAGCACTCCCCAATATGCCCTGCCTTCTAATATATATGTAGATACTCCTCTTCAGTGTTACCTTGATATACCATGCTTTGTCTATCATCATCTACTTACATTGCTTTCTTACTCCATTCACAGAAGGCTCAAGGGGTAAGGATCAAGCATGCCTTGCTTCTGTATCTGCATCAGGTAGCACAGTGTGTGGCCCAGAAGTATTCTTTGAATTTAGCTAAATGCCAAGTCTTACCTGATATCATGAAGTGAGAGGGGGCAGTAATGAGTTAATCAGATAAATGTTCCTATTACAGTGGATTTTGAGAACTAGCATTACTTAAAGAGCCTAAAAGCAAGAAATTTGAAGTCTGTAAGTTGCAGCAGCACTGCTAACAGGGACAAAGAGCTTGAATCTGTGACCTGAACATGTTTGCCTTTAGTTTGTGTCCTTGGAGCTAACCACTGCCAGGATTACTTCCTTGGAGTGGTGTCTTCATTGAATTATATTTATAACTTATTTACCTAAGTTGAATTGGATTTCATGGGTGGTTTATCTAGCCCAGGGACTCTCAAAAACATTTAGGGAACATTTTGTGCCCATGGTGAACACCGAGGTGCACCTGTCTTGATTGATATAGATGCTCATTTGCTGCTCAAGGAGGCAGGTGGTTCCAGGCTGGGACCTGCTGGCTTTATTACAGAGAAATAAACAGTTTTGTTTCAGTAGAAGCTCCACTCATCATCAAGGTGGTGTAAACAAATGAGGAAATGAGGGCTTTTCTAAGATGACGAATGCCAGTGCAAATGGAGAGGAGGAATAGGAATATGTGTGTGTAGGAAAGGGACAAGAGAGGAACTTCTCAATCCTTGTAATTTAGAATCACATTTCAAAATGATAGCAAACATTTACAAAGTATTTACTCTGTGCCAAGTATTGTGTTCAGCATCTTACAAAGATCATCATATTAAATTCTCACAACAACCTTATAAGGCAGTACTATTATAAACCCTATTTTATACATGAAAATGGTAAGGCTTAGGTAAGTGTAGTAACTTGCGAAATGTTGTAGAATCAGTTAGTGGCAGAGCTAAGCTAGGAATTTAAACTTTGATTCCAAAGCTCATGTGCTTTCCTCTAATTAAAGGTACAATTTACATACAGTAAATGTCACATATCTGAAGGGTACAGCTGGATAATATCTTACATATAAATATATGTACAATGATCACCGTCCAGATCAAGATATAGAAAATTTACATCACTCCAGCAAGTTTCTTTGTGCCCCTTCCCCATCAAAACCACCATGCCCCCAATACACACGAGCTGATTACTATTTGGCCTCTACCACCATGTATTAGTGATTCTCAAAGTGTGGAATCTGAACCAACAGCATATTAGAAATGCAAATTCTCAGGTAAAACCCTAGACAAACTGAATTAGAAGCTCTGAGAGTAGGGCCCAGAAAACTTTTCTTTTAACTTCTCAATATACGTTGTAGTTGATTTTCACGACCCTTTACCCATTCCTCTTCCCCACCTCCTGTCCCCCCCTACATCATACCTGTTCACCTGTCTTAACATGTTCAAGGAATTGTTGTGGTTGTTGTGTCTTCTCCCCCAATTTATTTGTTTGTGTGTTTGTTTATTTATTTATTTTTAGCTCCCACAAATAAGTGAGAACATGTGGTATTTCTCTTTCTGTGCCTGACTTGTTTCACTTAATACAATTTTTTCTAAGTTCATTCATGTTGTTGTGAATGGTAGTATTTCATTCTTTTTTATAGCACAGTAGTATTCCATTGTGTAGATATACCACAGTTTCCTTATCTACTCATCTGATGATGGACATTTGGGCTGGTTCCAACTCTTGGCTATTGTAAATAGTGCCACAATAAACATGTGAGTACAGGTATCCCTTCAACATGACGATTTCCATTCCTCTAGGCATATTCCCAACAGTAGAATAGCTGGGTCATACAGTAGATCTATCTGCAATTGTTTGAGGAACCTCCATACCATTTTCCATAAAGGCTGCACCCTTACACAGTCCCGCCAACAGCGTGTGAGAGTTCCTTTTTCTCCACAACCTTGTCAGTATTTATCATTCTCAGTCTTTTGGATATTAGCCATCCTGACTGGAGTAAAACAGTATCTCAAAGAGGTTGTGATTTGCAATTCCCAAACGTTGAGTGATGTTGAGCATTTTTTCATGTGTCTGTTGGCCATTCATATATCTTCCTTTGAGAAATGCCTATTTGAAAGAATAAAACTCCTTAAAGAAAAGATGGGGGGGCCGACCGCCTGGTGCACTCGGGAGAGTGCAGCGCTGGGAGTGCAGCGTCCTGCTGTGGGTTCAGATCCTATATAGGAATGGCCGGTGTGCTCACTGGCTGAGCGGGGTGCGGGCAACACCACACCAAGGGTTGCAATCCCCTTACTGGTCACTAAAAAGACCAAAAAAAAAAAAAAAAAAAGAAAGAAAAGAAAAGATAGGGGGAACACTCCAGTAAGTAGGAGTGGGTACAGACATCATGAATATGACCCCCAAAGCACAGACAGCTAAAGGAAAAATAAACAAATGAGATGATATCAAACTAAAAAGCTTCTGCACAGCAAAAACCAACTGTTTCCATAAGCTCTCCAGGTGATTCTGTTGCACGATCAAGTTTGAGAACTGCTGCATAGAGCAGTTCTGCATGTTTTAGAAATTTATATGCATAAATAGAATCTTATAATATGTACTCTTTTGTGTCTAGACTTTTTTTAAACAAAATATCTGTGACATTTAGTCATATTGTTGCATGTATCAATAATGCTTTTATTTTAAATTGTTGATAAGTATTCCATTTTATGAATATATGCTCTTATCTCTTTGATAGGTCATTAGTGGAACTTTCATTAAGGGAAGTATGTTGTCTTATATTTGTCTATGGCAGTATAGGGGATTGAATTATGTCCCCCCCAAACTCACTGAAGCTTGAATTGTGTCTCCCATATTTTACATATTAGAAACTTGGTCCCCACTGTGACTGTTAAGAGGATGGGAATTCCTATTATGGTAGCTGAAAGGTGGGGCCTTGAAGAGGTCATTAGATTCTAGTACCATGCTATAGTGAATGAATTAAAAATGGCAGTCAGGGGCATGGTTCTGAGGGCTTTAAAAGAAGAGAGAGGAGAGTCCCTCTGTTCTCTTTCTGCCCTCTCTTTGCTCCACCATTTTTGCAATATGATAACATGCTGTCACTGAAGCCATCACCAAAGAAAGCCTTCACCAGATGTATTCTCTAGACTTTGGACTTCCAAGCCTCTGAAACTGTAAGCAATAAATTTGATTTTCTTATCAATTACTCAGTTCCCTGTATTTTGTTATAAGCTGTTGCACTCTCTTTGTCACCTCTCTTCCCCTGGGTGATGGAGACACAAAGGATTACTCAAAGCCCATTTCTTCTGAGCAGTGTGAAACCCCAAAGGTGTTAATTTCCCGGAACCCTCAAGAGAGAGGCATTCCTCCTCAGGAAATTAACCCTGAACTGGGGTTCTGTCTCAGTATTTATTCTCCAGGCCAGAAAGTTACAGAAAAGGAACATAGGTGGAGTTATGGCTATGTATAGTTTAACAATAGAGGCTGGTAACAGCATTGGTATAACAAAGTGACATTCCATAATGCACTTTGCAAAAGGGTAAGTCGATCTACCAACAAAAGCTTGTTCTTAGCAAATACTGTCTTTTCCTACAGCAGTTTCCTCAGTATGTTTATGTAACAATCAAGTAACTTTAGGTTAACCCACTCCAAGGTCATGTGTCCTTGAGCCAACGATTTTGCTGTTTTTCAATTCTTTATCTACAACAGAGACTTTAGCCTTGGGAAAGTTTCCTGTTTTTTGAGGCTTAGCTTTTCTATATGTAATTTTAAAAAGTTAGGTTATACCTGAAACTACAGGGCTTTGGAAACTAGGCCCCATGAAATACATTTGCTTTACAAATGTTAGTATACTCCACAATAAGCAACAGAAATGACTAATACAGGAAATTGGGATCCTCATGCCTGTGAGTCAACAAGCTAAGAAAGGAGTTACAGTGTTGGCTGGGGTGATTGACCCAGACTACCAAGGGGAAGTTGGACTACTACTTCACAATGGAGGTAAGGAAGATTATATCTGGAATACAGGAGATCCCTTAGGACATCTCTTAGTACTACCATGCCCTGTGATTAAGGTCAATGGAAAATTACAGCAACCAAATCCAGGCAAGACTAGGAATGGCCCAGACTCTTCAGGGATGAAGGTTTGGGTCACTCCACCAGGTAAAGAATGACAACCAGCTGAGGTGCTCACTGAAGGCAAAGGGAATACAGAATGGGTAGTAAAAGAAGGTAGTTATAAATGCCAGATTCAACCATGTGACCAGTTACAGAAAAGAGGATTGTAATTGTTCTCCCTATTGTGTTAAGAATATGTCTGTATGTATATATACTGTACACATAATAAGCAATTATCTTTGTTTCTGTTTCTCTTATTCTTTGTGATGTACCATGAGACTTACTGACTTTACACCAGCATTTAAATATTGTTAACCTTACCTCATAGTACTTGCATTTAAGTCATGGGAGTAGGGTAAATATAATCTAAGGACTTTACCTCCTCTTCTGGGAAAGGGATTAACATGTTTTCAGTTGTATGCAGGATAGTTATATCATGTTGGGTGAAACTATTATGTTATTGTACCATTTGAAGGTTAAGTATGATTTAAGGAGGTAGTATGGTCACCAAGTTGACAAGGGGTAGACATATGATGGTCAATTCTAGGTGTCAACTTGATTAGATTAAGGAATGTCAAGAAACCTGGTAAAGCTATCTTTCTAGGTGTGTCCATGAGGGTGTTTCCAGCAGAGATTAATATGACAGTCTGAGTGGACTGGGCTGAAAAAACCCACCCTCAATGTAGGCAGGAACCATCCAATCTGCTGGGGGCCTGGAGAGAACAAAAGATAGAAAAAAGGTGAAGCTCTCTCGCTATCTGCTGGAGCTGGGATATACTCTTCCGTCTGTGGACATGAGAGCCCAAAACTCTTCAGCTTTGGGTTCCAGGGCTTACAACAAGGACACCATCAGCTTCCCTGGCTTTGAGGCCTTTGGACTTGGCCTGAGCCATGCTATCAGCATCCAGTTTGCAGACAGCCTACGAAGGGACTTTTCTTCACAATCGCATGAGCTAATTCCCCTAATAAATCCCCTCTCATATATTTATAACATATCTTGTTAATTCTGTCTCTCTGGAGAACTCTGACTAATACAGGCAGATAAATTTGTTGAATCACAAAATTAAAGCCCAACTTATGCAGGCCATTATATCATATGATACAATTTCAGAAAGGGAATACTTCCCTCACAACTAAATCTCTCTCTTACTTGCTTCCTAACATTAAAAATGTATTTAATAGGAAGCCAAGACTTTTATTCTACAACAAACACTGAAACTTAAAAGGCATATGTGTGCTCCAAAAATTAAAAAGACAAACTTAAAATCATACTGAAGTGTTTATGACATATCCTGTCTTGACAATATTGTATGGATACTATCACATACTAATCCAAGCTCTCTATAGACATTACTAATCAATCATGCTACTTTTATATCTTGATTCCCAATGCAATCTCAGTATTCTTTTCAACAAATTATTCCAGGCAGAAACTATTCAATTCATCACACTGGCATACCATCTCTGGCTTAATTTGTGTGTGTGTGTGTTGTGTGTGTGATTATAATGGTGTTTAGAACTAAAAAGGAAGAAAAGACAACACACAGAGGTGTATGGATCAGAAAGGAAAACCAAAATCACATTTTATTTTCTGTGACACATTTTCTCTTGTGGTTACATTTGAGACCCCATGAAGTATGAGAAGCCAGGATATAGTAAATTCTTAGTTAACTAAATTTGTGAGAAATCAGCATAATAACACCCAAAACAATAATAACAACAAAAACTATTAATAGTACTACTATTTTTACTGAAGCTCTGTATTGGGCCTTATGGTAAGCGACCTACCTGCATTGTCTCACTTAATTCTCAGAACTCTGCTGGACCGGTATATTTATCTCTATCTTAAACATTAAATTGAGGTTTAAAGAGGTACCCAAATCCACATAACAGAGTTGAGATTCAAATCCAGTTTATCTGACTTCACATCCCATGTTCTTTGGAAACCACTACGCTTTACTGACACAGATAATAAGATTTCTGTAAGGCTACTTAGATCCGTTTTTCTTCCCAACTCTTGTTCAAAGTATCTGAATCCACTTCCCTGCTTTAATAAAAATGTAGTGACCATCATCAAAGATCTCAGAGTTATCATTGTTACCATCAGTGCTTACATTCTAGGACTAGAGCTGTCAGTGGCACAGGTGTAGGTTAGGTATAGGAGATTCATCTCCCCAATGGTGTCTTCTTCCCCTCTTAGTTCTTTTTTTTTTTTTTTTTTTTTTCCTTTTTT
>NW_007732116.1:17259-54317 GCF_000696425.1 Galeopterus variegatus
TTTTTTTTTTTTTTTTTTTTTTTTTTTTGTCCTTTTTGAGACCGGCCGCACAGTGCTCAGCCAGTGAGCACTGTGAGCGCACCAGTCATCCCTATATAGGATCCGAACCCGCGGTGGGAGTGCTGCTGCGCTTCCAGCGCTGCACTCTCCTGAGTGCGCCATGGGCTCGGCCCTCCCCCTCTTAGTTCTAAGTACCATATGATTACAAACACATGCACACACAAACATGCACTCATGGAAATTAAATTTTGAACTATAGATAAATAAAATCATTTATAAAACATATAACACATGTCTAATACCTACCATTCATTAGACTTTAAGCTTCATGTGGGTAAGAACCTGTCTTGTTTATTTCTATATTCCCATTACCATGTACCTGGTAAAAGGTGGGTTCTCAGTAAATATTTGTTAAATGAATGGAGGGTTGAATAAATAAATACATGCGCAAATGCCAGGCATTGTACTAAGCTCTGAGATATGAACCTGACTTCTAATGTTGGTCATTTGCCTAAAAGGAAGGAGTTAGTACAGAGACCTTATTAGTTGGGTAAAGGTTATATTCTTCTGGCTATAAGGCATCTGAAATTTCCATAAACAATACGTAAGGGAAATGTAAAGTTTGGCCTTCTCAGAGTATATCTGCTATTTTCTTCCCAATAACTTAATGGTTAAGATTTTATTTTCATACTGGCAGCATGCCCATTACCACAAAGGATCTGGCCTTCACATTTTGGGCACGAGGTGTGACAATCAGCTTTGTATCTCATGAATTTTCATAACCAATAAAAAAGATTTCATTTCAAACAGACAGAAGCTTGCTTCTTTAAAAAGTAAAGCTGAATATGTTGACACTGGCAAGAGAATGTAAACATTGTGTTCATAGTGATTTTTACATTGGATGGTGCATTTAAATAATGCAAAATAATAACGGAAGGAACAGAATTCCCAAACATTCTTTGCATAGTTAAAATGCATTACATGGTAAAGTAGGTTTTTTTTAAAAAAATAAGCCAGCATTGGTCTAGTATTGAGAAAAATGCTTCAGTGGTTTTGTAAAATTGAAAGTACATTCCTAATCTAGTGAAAGTGAACATTCAAATATGTCTCATTTTCTTCTGAAATTATGCACTGGACCTGGGATAATGGCAAACAACTTACCTAAGCATATTCCCATGGTAGCTCAGATCCCCCATCTCTCTGTCTCACACCAAAGCAGTACAAAATGGCACATTTACAGAGTTGGAGTGGTGCCCATATCTCCTCAGCATCAAATGCAATTGGATTCTGTTGAGTAGGAATCAGAAAGCTTACATTACTAGTAAGAACAGAGCCAGTCAGTCACTCAACTGGAACCATCCTTTAGGCACAGGTGGTTGAAGCGGGCCATTTTTTCTTAAAGGATAAAGGGAATGATGACCATCTTTCTTGCTATCTCTTGCAGCCTGAGTGAGGGTCTTTCATGAGGAAGGTCAAAGATATCAATACAAACTTCTTATTTTGGCCAATGTTAGCCATTCTAGGACGATGTTCTAGGAAATGTTACCAATGACAACAATCAAAGATTCGTGTTCCGGAGTAACACTGTGATTTGGAAGAGGAGTTCGAGTGTTTTTTTTTTTTTGCTATTTTATGGGCAATGACTGCCATGGTGACGAGCTATGGAGATATTTGAAGATACCAGATCTAAAGCTGTTTTTTTTTGGAGGACGATGAATCCTTTTTACCAAATCCAGATACCTTAGTTTCCTACTGCTTTTGTAACAAATGATCACAAAATTAGTGGCTTAAAACAACACTAATTTATCATCTTATGGTTCTGGAGGTAAGTATTGTTCAAGTCAAGGTGTCCATTATGACTGTGTTCCTTTAGAAGGCTCTAGGAGAGAATCTGTTTCCTCATCTTTTCTAGCTTCTAGAGGTTACCTTAATTCCTTGGTTTATGCTCCCCTTTTCTATTTTTAAACAAAGTCACTTCAACCTCTGTTTCTGTCATCACATCTCCTTTTTCTGCCTCTGACCCTCTCACCTCCCTCTTATAAGGACCCTTATAATTACATGAAGCCCACCTGAATAATGCAGTGTAATCCACCCATCTCAAGATGTTTTACTTAATGACATCTGAAAAATCCATTTTGCCATGTAAGATAACATGTTACTCTCAGTCTTTTCAATAATGGCCAGTCTAACTAGGGTCAGATGATATCTCAATGTGGTTTGATTTGCATTTTCTTGATGATTAGTGATGCTGAGTACTTTTTCCATGCATCTGGTGGTTATTTGAAGTCTTCCTTTCAAAAATGTCTATTCATCTCCTTTGCCTATTTTTAAATTGGATTATTTGTTTTTTTTACTGTGTAGTTGTTTGAGTTCCTTATATATTTTATATATTAATCCCTTGTCAGATGTGTAGTTTGCAAATACTTTCTCCCATTCCATAGGTTGTCTTTCTGCTCTGTTGATTGTTTCCTTTGCTGTGCAAAAGCTTTTTAGTTTGATATAATACTGTTTGTAGATTTTTTCTTTAGTTGTCTGTGCTTTTGGGGTCTTATTCATAAAGTCTGCTCAGTCCTACTTCCTGAAGTGTTTCCCCTATGTTTTCTTTTAGTAATTTTATGGTTTTGGCTCTTATATTTACATCTGTAATCCATTTTGACTTGATTTTAGTATATGGTGAGAGGTACAGGACAAGTTTCATTTTTCTGCATAGGGATGTCTAATTTTCCCAGCACCACTTATTGAAGAGGCAGTGTTTTCCTGATTGTGTGTTCTTATTATCTTTGTGAAAGATCAGTTTGTTATAGGTATGTGGGTTGATTCCTGGGCATTCTATTCCATTCCATTGGTCTGAGTGTCTGTTTTTATGCTAGTACCATGCTGTTTTGGTTACAATAGCTTTGTAATATAATTTGAAGTTGGGTAGTGTTATGCCTCTGGCTTTATTTTTTTTGCTCAGGATTGTTTTCGCTATTTGGGGTCTTTTGTTGTTCTGTAAGAATGTTAGGATTGTTTTTTCTATTTTTGTGAAGAATGTCACTGGTATTTTGATGGGGATTGCATTGAATCTGTAGATTGCTTTGGGTAGTATGGACATTTTCATGATGTTAATGCTTCCTATATAAGAGCATAGTATGTCTTTTCACATTCTTTGTGTCCTCTTTAATTTCTTTAAGTAGTGTTTTGTAGTTCTTATTGTAGAGATCTTTCATCTCCTTGGTTAAGTTGATTCCTAGGTATTTTATTTTCTTGGTGACTATGTAAATGGGCTTTTTTGAATTCTTTTTCTGCTAGTTTATTATTGGAGTATAGAAATACTGCTGATGTTTGGGTGTTGATTTTGTATCCTGCAACATTACTGAAATTGCTGATCAGCTCTAAGAGTTTTTTGGTAGACTCTTTAGGTTTTTCTCTATATTAGATTATGTTGTCTGCAGACAGCGTCAGTTTCCAATCTGGATGCCCTTTATTTCTTTCTCTTGCCTGATTGTTCTGGCTAGTGTCTCCAGTATTATGTTAAATATGAGCAGTGAGAGTGGGCATCCTTGTCTTGTTCTTGTTCTTAAGGGAAAAGCTTTTGTCTTTTCCCCTTTCAGGATGATATTGGCAATTGGATTTTTGTATATTGCTTTTATTGTGTTGAGATGCTTTCCTTCTATACCTAATTTGCTGAGACTCTTTATCATGAAGCAGTGTTGAATTTTGTGAACAATTTTTCAACATCTGTTGAGATAATCACATGGATTTTGTCCTTGGTTTTATTGATGTAGTTTATCACATTTATTGACTTGCATATGTAATACCATCCTTGTATCTCTCATATGGATCCTACAAATGCTAATGAGAATGCAGGGAAACTGGGATTCTCCTACACTGCTGGTGGGACTGTTGGTTAGTACAACCATTATGGAAAACAGTATGGAGGTTTCTGAAACAACTACAGATAGAACTACCATATGATCCAGCAATCCTACTTCTGGCTACTTACCCAGAGGAATGGAAATCATCACAATGAAGCTATTCCTGCACTCCCATGTTTATTACAGCTCTATTTACAATAGCCAATTATGGGACTAACTTTAAAGTCCTTTGATGGACAACTGCATAAGGAAATTGTGGTATATATACACAATGAAATACTACTCAGACATAAAAAAAGAATGAAATTCTGCCATTTGCAGCAACATGGATGAGCCTGGAGAAAATTATTTTAAGTGAAATAAACCAGACACACAGAGAGAAATACCACATTTCCTCACTCATAAATGACTACTAAGAAGAAAGAAAGAAAGAAAGAAAGAAAGAAAGAAAGAAAGAAAGAAAGAAAAGACCACAATAATGCATTGAACTGTCAGAAGGAGAGAATAAACATGAGGATACTAGATATGCAGGGGAGGGAGGAAGCTGCGTTGAGGAGTGATTGGTTGGGTAAAGGGTATAAAGAATAATTACAATTTGTAATAATGAATATGCCAATAAAGAATTAAAAAAGCAACATAAAAAAAGATACCATGTATAGGAATTAAGTCATGGGCATCTTTGGAGGGGCCATTATTCTGTTTACTATAGCAGTGCAGCCATAATGATAGAAAGCTTTACTCACTTGGTTAAGGCACTTAAGTTCATTGCCTGTCTTATACTCATAAGTACTATACTGATGATTTTGGATGATATCATTTTATACCATTTAATCCTAATAACAACTGTATGAGGTATGCATTATTACAATCTTCATTTTGAAGATGCTGTAGTAGAGCTTAGAGAAGTTAATAAACTTGCCCAAGTTCACAGAGCTGGTAAGAGTCAAAGCCAGGACTCAAATCCAGGTATGTCTTACCCTAAAGGAGAAGAAATTTCTAGTTCCTTACTTTGCCTCTTCAGTTTTCTTAGTGATGGAGTTTGGATGTGTTGTCCCCTCCAAAACGCATGTGGAAATTTGATCTCCAATGTGGCAGTGTTGGAAACTGATTGAGTCATGGGGGCAAATCCCTCATGAATGGATTAATGCTCTCCCTGCGGGAGGGGGAATTAATGAGTGAGTTCTCACTCTATTAGTTCCCGCGAGAGCTCATTGCTTAAAAAGACCCTGGCACCTTCTCTCTCTCTCTTGCTGCATCTCTCTTGCTTCCTCTCCCCGTGTGATCTGCTTGTACCCACTGGCTGCCTGCCACATTCTGCCATGAGTAGAAGCAGCCTGAGGCCCATGCCAGATGCAACTGTCCCAGAATCATAAGCCAAATAAACCTCTTTTTTCCTTATAAATTACCCAGTCTCAGGTATTTCTGTTAGAGCAACACAAAACGGACTAATACAGAAAATTGGTACTGAGGAGTGGGGTGTTGCTAAACAGATACCTGAAAATGTGTATGCAGCTTTGGAACTGGGTAATGGGCAAAGTTTGGAGGAGTTTGGAGGACTTAGAAGAAGACAGAAAGACAGGGGAAAGTTTGGAATATCTTAGAGACTTATGTGGTGGTGAGCAAAATGCTGATAGAAATGTGGGCAGAAAAAGCCATGCGGATGATGAGGTCTCTGATAGAAATGAGGGACTTATTGGGAATTGGACAAAAGATCACCCTTGCTACATCATAGAAAGGAACCTGGCTGCATTGTGTCCATGCCCTTGGACTTTGTGGAAGTTGGAACTTAAGAGTTGTGAACCAGAGCATTTGGCCAAAGAAATTTCTAAGCAGCAAAGCATTAAGGACACTGCATGGCTACTTCTAACAGCCTATTCTGAGTTATGGCAGCAAAGGCATGATGTAAAGCCAGAATTTAAAAGGGAAGCAGAGAGTAAAGATTTGGAAACATTGCAGCCTGGCCATGCGTTAAAGGAACAGAGAGCCGGGGAGAACAATGCAAGGGTGAAGCAGATAAACTGGTTGCTAAAGACATTATCTTGGCGGTGAGGCAGCTAGATGCTAATAGCAGAGAAAATGAGAGGAAAGCCCTGCAGACATTTCAGAAGTTTGGAACAGTGCCCCACACATCACAGACCCTGAGACCTAGAAAGACTGAGTTGTCCTGTAGGACAGACCTGGGGCACAGCTGCACTTGGGAACCTGCTCCCTGCATCCCAGCTGCTCCAGCTAGGGCAGCCTCAAGTGTGGTTCATACAGCAGCCCTGGAGAGTAGAGGCCAAAAACCTTGATGGTGTCCATGTTGTGTTAAGTCTGCAGGCTGGCAGGACGTGAGAGCAGTGGAGGCATGGCAGCCTCCACCCAGATTCCAGAGGATGTATGGAAAAGCATGGAAGCCTAGGCAGAGACCTGCCACAGGGGCGGAGCCACCACAGAGGTCATCTACTAGAGCAATCCCGAGCAGAAAAGTGGGGTCAGAGCCCCCACAGAAAGCCCCCACAAGGGAAATGCCTAGTAGAGCCAAGGCAGCAGGTCTGCCACCAGGACACCAGAACTCCAAGGCCACTGGTAACTTGCAACACAGGCCTGGAAAAGCCACAAGCACCAGTGTGGCCCACTGGGCTGTGCCTGGCAGAGCTGTGGGAGCAAGGCTGCCTGATGCTTTGGGGGTCCAGATGCCCAGTTGTGCCCAGGATGCAGGACTTGAAGTCAAAGAACATTATTTTGGATCTTTAAGATATAATGTCTGTGCTGCTGGGTTTCGGACTTGTTTGGGACCTGTTTTCCTTTCTTTTGGCCTATTCCTCCCTTTTGGAATGGGAACGTCTACCCAATGCCTGTTCCACCATTGTATCTTGGCAGTAGATAATTTGGTTTTGTTTTTCAGGTTCACAGCTGGAAGGACTTTTGCTTTTGGTCTCAGATGAGACTTTGGACTTTGGACTTTTACATTGGTGCTGGAGCAAGAATGATTGTATTTTGTTTGTGAGAGTGACATGAGTTTTGGGGGGCCAGGGGCGGAATGATGGAGTTTGGATGTGTTGTCCCCTCCAAAACTCATGTGGAAATTTGATCTCCAGTGTGGCAGTGTTGGAAACTGATTGAGTCATGGTGGTGGATCCCTCATGAATGGATTAATGCTCTCCCTGGGGGCGGGGGGATTAATGAGTGAGTTCTTGTTCTATTAGTTCCCGTGAGAGCTCGTTGCTTTAAAAGACCTGGCCACCTTCTCTCTCTCTTTCTGCGTCTCTCTTGCTTCCTCTTGCCATGTGATCTGCTTGTACCCACCGGTTGCCTGCCACTTTCTGCCATGAGTAAAAGCAGCCTGAGGCCCATGCCAGATGCAACTGTCCCAGAATCGTAAGCCAAATAAAACTCTTTTTTCCTTATAAATTATCCAGCCTCAGGTATTACTGTTATAGCAACACAAAACGGACTAATACAGTTAGGTTTACTTGCTTCATTTCCTGTCAACTGTATGTACCTAAACTGTGACCAAAAATATTGCAACTGGGTTGCTTTTGGCCATCCAAGTGTGGCTAAATCACAGCAAATTTATCACCACCTCTATAAATACAATTCAGTTTAATTCAAGAAGCATTTGTTGAGCATTAGGGTATGCCTCACCTTGTGCAAGGCCCATGCCTTACTGATGGTGATGCCTCATTTGACTCATACTGACATGTTATATTACTTCCGGAGAATAAGACTGCAACTAAACCATTTCATGGTTATCTCTCAGGATGAAAGTAAGCAGATACCTCTTGAGAAGTTCAGTAAAAAGGCCATTCCTTGCCACTGGGAAATTGTCAACTTTCATAAGCATCTTTAACTCTGAAATCCATCTACCTCCGGGAGATAAGAGACAGTTTTCTTCATTTTCTTAACTATTTGAAAGATAGCCCCTAAGATAAGCAGGATCACTGGACCTACAGAAGTGGAAATACACTTGTGGGCCATATACGGCTGGTTAATCCAAAGGTAATTACTCTATTTGAAATTTCCATTTCTGCATTTCTTTTCTTTATTTTATCTTATTTTAACTTTTCAATATACATTGTAGTTGATTTTCATGACCTTTTACCCATTCTGGCTCCCTCCTTCCTCTCTCCCTTCCCCCCCTCATATCTGTTCACTTGTCATAGTAAGTTCAAGGAATTGTTGTGATTGTTGTGTCTTCTCTCTCAACCCTTCATTTGTTTGTGTGTTTATTTCTTTATTTATTTTAGCTGTCACAAATAGCTGAGAAAACGTGGTATTTCTCTTTCTGTGCCTGACTTGTTTCACTTAATATAATTTTCTCTAAGTCCATCCATGTTGCTGCAAATGGTAGTATTTCTTTTTTTTTGGCAGAGTAGAATTCCATTATGTAGATATACCACAGTTTCCTTATCCACTCATCTGATGATGGACATTTGGACTGGTTTGAACTCTTGGCTATTGTATATGGTGCTGCAATAAACATGGAAGAACAGGTATCCCTTTGGCAAGGTGATTTCCATTCCTCCGGGTATATTCCCAGCAGTGGAATTGCTGGGTCATATGGTAGATCTATCTGTAATTGTTTGAGGAACCTCCATACCATTTTCCATAAAGGCTGTGACATTTTGCATTCCCACCAACAGTGTATGAGAGTTCCTTTTTCTCTGAATCCTCTCCAGCACTTATCATTCTCAGTCTTTTGGTTATTAGCCATCCTGAACGGGGTGAGATGGTATCCAAAAGTGCTCTTGACTGGCATTTCCTGGATGATGAGTGATGGTGAGCATTTTTTCATGTGTCTGTTGGCCATTGGTATATCTTCTTTGAGAAATACCTATTCAGCTCCTTTGCCCACTTTTTAATTGGGTTATTTGTTTTTTTGCTGTAAAGTTGTTTGAGTTCCTTGTATATTCTAGATATTAATCCTTTGTCAGATGAATATTTTGCAAATGTTTTCTCCCAATCTGATGGTTGTCTTTTCACTCTGTTGATTTTTTTCTTTTGTTGTGAAGAAGTTTTTTAGTTTGATAGAATCCCATTTGATTATTTTTCATTTAGTTGCCTCTGCTTTGGGAGTCATATTCATGAAGTATGTACCTAATCTTACTTCCTAGATTGTTTCCCGTATGTTTTCTTTAAGGAGTTTTATTGTGTCAGGACGTATATTTAATTCTTTAATCCATTTTGATTTGATTTTGGTGAGAGGTGCGGGTCTGGTTTCATTCTCCTATATATGAATAATCAGTTTTCCCAGCGCAGTTTGCTGAAGAGCCAGTCTCTTCCCCAGTGTGTAGACTTGGTTCTTTTGTCAAAGCTCAGATGGCTGTAGGTGTATGGGTTGATTTCTGAGTTCTCTATTCTGTTCCATTGATCCTTGTGTCTGTTTTTAATTTTTTTTTTTTCATTTTTTGTCTTTTTTCGTGACTGGAAATGGATCGCAATGCTCAGTGTCACGCCCGTACCGGACTGGGACCGGCAACGGGATCGCAACACTCGGTGTTGCGCCCGCACCTCGCTCAGCCAGTGAGCGGCTGGTCTGTATGTGGGATCTGAACCCTCAGCGGGAACGCCGCCACACTCCCAAGCGGTGCACTGCAGCAGTGCGCCACTGGGCCGGCCCCCCTTGTGTCTGTTTTTATGCCAGTACCATACTGTTTTGGTTATTATAGCTTTGTAATATAGTTTAAAGTCAGGTAGTGTTATGCTTCCTGCTTTATTTTTTTTGCTCAGGATCACTTTGGCTATGCATGGTCTTTTGTTATTCCATATAAATATCTGGATAGTTTTTTCCATTTTTGAGAAAAATGTCATTGGAATTTTGATGGGGATTGCACTGAACCTGTCAATAACTTTAGGTAATATGGACATTTTCACATTGCTAATTGTTCTGATCCAAGCACAAGGGATATTATTCCATCTTCTCATGTCCTCTTTAATTTCTCTCAACAGTGGTTTGTAGTTCTCTTGGTAGAGATTTTTCCCATCCTTGGTTAACTTTATTACCAAGTATATTATTTCATTAGTGGCTATTGTAAATGGGCTAGCATTCTTGATTTCTTTTTCTGCATATTCAATGTTGGAGTATAGAAATGCTACTGATTTTTGTGTGTCGATTTTGCATCCTGCAACTTTGCTGAAATCATTTATCCACTCTAAGATTTATTTTTTTTGTAGAGGCTTTAGGCTGTTCAGTATATAGGATCATATCATCTGCAAACCGGGACAGTTTGACTTCATCATTTCCAATCTGGATGCCCTTTATTTCCTTCTCTTCTCTGATTGCTCTGGCTAGTACTTCCAACACTACATTGAATAGGAGTGGTGAGAGTGGGCATCCTTGTCTAGTTCCTGTTTTTAAAGGAAAAGTTTTCAGCTTTTTCCCATTTAGGATGATATTGGCAATGTGCTTATCATATATGTCTTTAATTGTGTTGAGATACTTTCCATCTATACCTAACTTGTAGAGAGTCTTTATCATGAAAAAATGTTGAATTTTGTCTAATGCTTTTTCAGCATCTATAGAGATAATCATATGGTCTTTGTCTTTGCTTTTATTGATGTGGTATATCACAGTAATTGATTTGCATATGTTGAGCCAACCATGCATCCCTGGGATGAATCCCACTTGATCACGGTGTATAATTTTGTGTATGTGTTGCTGTATTCTGTTAGCTAGTATTTTATTGAGGATTTTTGCATCTATATTCATCAAGGATATTGGCCTGTAGTTTTCTTTTGTTGTTGGTGGTGTTGTATCTTTGCCTGGTTTTGGTATCAGGGTGATGTTTGCCTCATAGAATGCATTTGGGAGAATGGCCTCAGTTTCAATCTTTTGGAATTGTTTGTAAGGAAGTGGTATCAATTCCTCTGTGAAGGTTTGGTAGAACTTCGCAGTGAACCCATCCAGTCCTGGAAATTTCTTTTTTCAGAGCCTTCTGATAACAGCTTCAATCTCTTTTATCGTTATTTGTCTGATCAGAATTTCTTTTTTTTTTTTTCCCTTTACTCAATTTATTTTTGGAGTTTTCTGAATCAGTGATAAAGAAACCTGCATTTGTTGTAAGCGAAAGGAGCTTAATTGAGTGTGTCGGTTTTATTATATAGCATTATTTCTTTTTTTGTTTTTATTCAGCCAGAAGAGACCTTTATTAATTTCAAGGCCCCTATGCTTTCCCATTTGCTCCCTTCATTTTTTTAAAAAAAATATTTATTTTTTAGTATTATGAATATTCATGAGATACAAATTACCAAAAATTGCTTTTATACCCTATGTCCACACCCAAATGCCCTCAACCACCCTCCCCCTCCTCCTTCCCCACCCCCTGCTTTGCAGCCCTAGGAATGTTCCCTCCCTCTCTAAGACCAATGCACTACTGTGGTCATTCTTTTGTTCCTTCCTTTCTCTCATAGCTCCCACATATGGATGAACACATGCAGTATTTATCCCTCTGTGCTTTGCTTATTTCACTCAACATAAGTATTTCCAGGTTCATCCATGTACTTACAAATGGGAGTATTTCATTCTTTTTTATGGCAGAGTAGAATTCCATGGTATGTATGTACCACACTTTCCTTATCCAATCATCCATTTATGGACATTTAGGTTGGTTCCAAATCTTGGCTATTTTAAATAGAGCTGTGGTGAACATGGGAGTGCAGGTATCCCTTCGACATGATGATTTCCATTCCTCTAGGTGTATACCCAGAAGAGGGATTGCTCAATCATATGGAAGATCTGTCTGTAGTTGTTTGAGAAAACTCCATACAGTTTTCCATAGTGGTTGTACTAACTTACAGTCCCACCAACAATGTAGGAATGTTCCCTTCTTTCCACACTCTCACTAGCATTTGTTATTCATGGTCTTTTTGATTTTAGCCAGTCTAACTGGGGTGAGATGGTATCTCAATGTAGTTTTAATTTGCATTTCCCTCATGACTAGTGATGTTGAGCAGTTTTTCATGTATCTGTTGGTCATTTGTATGTCTTCCTTTGAAAAATATCTATTTACCTCCTTTGCCCATTTTTTAAATGGGTAATTAGATTTTTTACTGTATAACTGCTTAAGTTCTATGTATATTCTGGATATTAATCCCTTGTCAGATGCATATTTAGCAAAAATTTTCTCCTACTCTGTAGGATGTTTTTTCACTCAGTTGATTGTTTCCTTTGCTGTGTAGAAACTTTTTAGTTAGATATAGTCCCATTTGTTTATTTTTTTCTTTTGCTGCTTGTGCTTTCAGGCTCATGTTCATAAAGCCTGTGTCCATACCTAGTTCCTGAAGTGTTTCACATACATTTTTCCTTAGCAATTTTACAGATTCAGGTCTTATACTTAAGTCTTTAATCCATTTTGAGTTGATCTTAGTGTATAGTGAGAGATGCATATCTAGTTTCATTCTTCTGCATATGGATATCTAGTTTTCCCAGCACCACTTGTTGAAGAGGCAGTCTCTTCCCCAATGTAGATTTTGGTTGCCTTTGTCCAATATCAGATGGCTATAAGCCTGATGGGTGATTTCTGGGTTCTCAATTCTGCTCCACTGGTCTGAATGTCTATTTTTATACCAATACCATGCTGTTTTGGTTACAATAGCTTTCTAGTATAATTTGAAGTCAGGTAGTATAATGCCTCTGGCTTTATTATTATTTTTTTTTACTCAGGATTACTTTGGCTATTTGGGGTCTTTTATTTTTCCATATGAAAGCTAAGATTGTTTTTTCCATTCCTGTGAAGAATGTTATTGGTATTTTGATGAGGATTGCATTGATTCTGTATATTGCTTTGGGTAATATAGATATTTTCACAATGTTATTTCTTCTAATCCAGGAGCATGGAATATCTTTCCATCTTTTTGTGTCTTCATTAATTTCATTCAGAAGAAATTTGTAGTTCTCATTGTAGAGGTCTTTCACCTGCTTGGTTAAATTGATCCCTAGGTATATTATTTTTTGTGTGTGGCAATTGTAAATGGGCTTAATTTCTTTCTGTTACTGTTAATTCATTATTTGAGTTTATTAATGCTACTGAGTTTTGGGCATCTGTTTTGTATCCTGCAGCGTTACTGAAGTTATTATCTAGCTCTAGGAGTTTTTTGATAGAGTCTTTAGGTTTTTCTATATATACTATCATGCCTTTTGCAAATAGAGACAGTTTGACTTCATCTTTTCCAATCTGGTTTCCCTTTATTTCTAGCTCTTGCCTGATTGCTCTAGCTAGTACTTCTAGTACTATGTTAAATAGAAGTGGTGAGAGTGGGGATCCTCGTCTTGTTCCTGTTCTTAGGGGAAAGGCCTTCAATTTTTCCCCATTCAGAATGATACTGGTAGTGGCCTTGTCATAAATGGCTTTAATGTGTTGAGATATTTTCCTTCTATGCCTAATTTATTGAGAGTCTTTATCAAGAAGGGATGTTGAATGTTGTCAAATGCTTTTTCAGCAACTATTGAGATAATCATATGATCTTTATCCTTGAGTTTGTTGATGTGATATATCACAATTATTGACTTTTGTATGCTGAACCACCCTTGCATCCCTGGGATGAATCCTACTTGATCATGGTGTATAATTTTTTTTAATATGTCGCTGTATTCTGATTGCTAATATTGTGTTGAGGATTTTCACATCTAAGTTCATCAAGGATATTGGCCTATAATTTTCTCTTTTTTTATATCTTTATCTGGTTTTGGGATAAGAGTTATGTTGGCCTTATATAATGAGTTTGGGAGAGAAGCATCTGATTCAATTGTTTGGAGTAGTTTGAGGGAATAGGTATCAAATCCTCTATAAGTTTGATAGAATTCTGCTGTAAAGCCATCCAGACCCGGCCTTTTTTTGTTGGAAGGTTGCTAATTACGGCTTTAATCTCCATGTTTGTTATTGGTCTGTTCAGGTTTTCTATGTCTTCTTGGTTCAGTCTTTGTAGTTTTTATGTGTCTAGAAACTTACCCATATCTTCCAGATTTTCATATTTGTTGTTATACAGTTATTTGTAATAGTCTCTAATTATTCTTTGTATTTCTGTGGTATCAGTTGTAATGTCTCCCTTTTCATTTCTGACTTTTGTTATTTGGGTCTTCTCCTTTTTTTTGTTAACCTAGCTAATGGTTTTTCTATTTTATTTATCTTCTCGAAAAACCAACTTTTTGTTTTGTTCATCTTTTCTAATGTTTTTTGGTTCTTTATTTCATTTAGTTCTGCTCTGACCTTAATTATTTCTTGCCATCTACTCCCTTTAGATTTGGATTGTTGTAGATTTTCTAGTTCTTTGAGGTGTAGTGTTAGGTCGTTTATGTGAAATCTTTCCATTCTTTTGATATAAGCACTTATTTGTTAGCATATAGTTGTTCAGAGTAGTCTCTAGTGATTCCTTGTATTTCTGAGGTATCCAATGTAATATCACCTTTTTCATTTCTAATTTTTTTATTTGGGTCTTCTCTCTTCTTTTCATAGTTATCCTTGTTAAAGGTTTGTCAATTTCATGTATCTTTTCAGAAAACCAACTTTGTCTTTCATTGATCTTTTGTATCATTTTTTGGGTTTCTATTTCATTTTGTTCTGCTCTGATCTTAATTATCTCTTTCCATCTCCTAACTTTGGATTTGGATTCTTCTTGTTTTTTTAGATCTTTGAGGTGACATGTTAGGTTGTTTATTTCCCATCTTTCCATTTTTCTGAAGTAAGCATTTAATGTGATAAATTACCCCCTTAGTACACCTTTTCCAGTATCCCAGAGGATTTGGTATGATGTATCATTATTTTCATTAATTTCAAGAAATGTTTTGATTTCCTGTTTAATTTCTTTTTGGACCCATATGTCATTAAGTAGAATGTTGTTTAATATCCATGTGTTTGTATAATTTCCAGAATTTCATTTGTTATTGATTTACAATTTTAATCCACTGTGAATAGAAAAAATACATAGAATAATTCCAATTTTTTTGATTTGTTGAGACATGCTTGGTGACCTAAACTGTGCACTATCCTGGAAAGTGTTCCATGTGCTGATGAGAAGAATGAATATTCTGAGGTTATTGGATGGAATGTTCTGTAGATATTTGCCAAGTCCAATTGGTCTAAAGTGTTGTTTAGATCTGTGTTTCTCTATTGACTTTTTGCCTAGATGATCTGTCCAATATTGATAGTGGGGTGTTCAGATCCCCTCCTATTATGGTATTAGTGTCTATCTCTTTCCTAGATCTAATTGTGTTTGCTTTATAAATCTGGCTGTTCCAACATTGGGTGCATATGTATTTATGATTGTTACGTCTTCTTGATGGATAGATATGTTTATCATTATACAGTGGCCTTCTTTATCTCTTCTTATGCTTTTTCATTTAAAGTCTATTTTATCTGATTTAAGAATAGCTACTTCAGCTTGTTTTTCGTTTCTATTTGAATGATGTATCTTTTTCCATCCTTTCACTCTTAGTCTATGTGTGTCTTTACAGATGAGGTGAGTCTCTTTAAGGCAGCATATTGTTGGGCTCATCTTTTTCATCTAGTCAGTTCAGTCTGTGTCTTTTGAGTATGGAATTTAATCCCTTCACATTTAGAGTTATTACTGAAATGTGTTTATTTACTCCTAGCATTTTCTTGATTTTTGTTTAGATGTCTTAATTATCTTTTGTTCCTTTCTTTCTGATTTTCTGTTTGTCTTCTGTATTTGTTGGTTTCTTGTGGTGGTCATTAAACTATTTTTCTTTATTGTTACTTTTTTTGTTTGTTTTACTTTTAGGTTTTGTTTTTTCTTGAGTATTCATGGCAGTGATGGTTGTTCTTCAGGTATCAAATCCAGTAGTTCCTTGAGAATTTCTTGTAAGGGTGGTAGTGTGTTAGTGAACTCCCACAGTTTGTCTGAGAAATATACTATTTGTCCTTCATTTCAGAAGGACAGCCTTGCTGGGTAAAGTATTCTCAGCTAGCAATTTTTGTCCTTTAGTATGTTGAATATATCATTCCATTTTTTTCTAGCTTCCAGGGTTTCTGATGAAAAGTCTGATGTTAGTCTGGGGCTCCCTTGCAGCTTTTAAGGTTCTCTCATTGTCTTTGAGTTTTGCCAGTTTGACTATAACATGTATTGGAGAGGACCTTTTGGGGTTGAATATGTTTGTGGACCTTTGGGCATCCTGAATCTGAAGATATGTGACTTTCCTTATGCCTGGAAAGTTTTTTGCCATTATTTCATTGAATATGTTTTCAATGCCATTTCCTTTTTCCTCCCCTTCTGGAATACCCATGATTTGGATATATAGGTGCTTAAGGTTGTCTATTACCTCTCTTAGATTTTCTTCAATTTTTTAAGTTCTTTTTTCTTGCCCACCTGTGTTAATTCAAACAGCCTGTCTTCAGGGTCAGAAATTCTCTCTTCCACTTGCTCTAACCTGCTGGTTAGACTCTCTGTTGTGTTTTTTTTTTTTTTTTTTTTTTTATTGAATGAATCCTTCAGCTCCACAAGCTCTGCTACATTCTTTTTCAGGGCATTGATTTCTTCTACATTTCTTTCAGAACGTGTATATTTTTTCTCATTTCATTGTGCTGTCTAAATGAGTTTTCTTGTATCTCATTTAGTTTCCTTAGAATTGTTGCTCTAAATCCCTTGTCAGTCATTTCAAGGACTTCCTGTTCTATAGGATCTAGAGCTTGAGAATTATTATTTTCCTTTCGTGGTGATGCACTTTCTTGATTTTTCGTATTTTTTGTATCTTTCCTTTGGTGTTTAGTCATAGTGGCACCCTGATGTCTTGCCTGTATAGTGAAGGGACTGCCAATTCTGGGCAGCAGGAACTAGCCTGGGCTGAGGGTCCCATGGTTCCTGCCTATTCTGGCATGGCTGGCTTGGGGTGTGTGGGCCTGGTAGCTCTCGGGCCTCTCTGGGCAGCAGGGAATGACTTGGGCTGGGGTCCTGCAGTGCCTGCCTGTTCTTACATAGCTGACTCAGGATGTGTGGGCTCAGCAGCTCTCAGGTCTCTATGCATGGCAGGGACTTGACTGGGCTGGGGGTCCCATATCACCTGCTTCTTTTAGCATGGCTGACTTGGAGCATGTCGACTCCGTGGCTCTTAGGCTTCTCTGGGCAGTGGGGACTGGCCAAGGCTGGGGGTCCCATGGTGCCTGCCTCTTCCAGCATGGCTGACTTGGAGTGTGTGAACCCAGGAGCTCTCAGGCCTCTCAGGGCAGCAGGCACTGGCCTGAGCTAGGGGTCCCGCAGTGCCTGCCTTTTCCAGAGTGGCTGACTTGGGGCATATGGGTCTGGTGGCTCTTGGGCCTCTCTAAGCAGTGGACACTGACCTGGGCTGGAGGACCTGCAGCACCTGCCTTTTCTGGAATAGCTGACTTGAGGTGTGTGGGCCCAGCGGCTCTCAGGCCTCTCTGGATGGCAGGCACTGGCCTGCACTGGGATCCTGTGGCAGGTGGCTCCTGCCTGTTCCTGTGCAGATCTCAAGCCTCCTGTTGTTGCTCTTTAATAGTTAAAAATTGGTTGATTTGTGGGAGAGAGTGACACTAGAAACCATCTACTCTACCATCTTGACCAGCATCTGCATTTCTTAAATAGTATTTGACTTCATTTATTCAGGGATAGTGGAAGGCCAAACCCAAAGCTGAGAGTCATGGTGACATTAACCTGATTTTGCTATATTGACCAATGAAAGCTTTACTCTTTTAGGACCCCCCCCCCATTTAGTGCACCATGTTGACCAGATGCTTTATCTCCTAAACGCTAAGCTCAAAATGATTTCTCTTATGTTCCATTCCCCATGAACCTCTATTTCTTGTATTTATAATAAATGTGCGTTAAATTATTAAAACACATGTCTTTGTTATCCCTCCAAAATAATAATTTTACCTGTTTAAAGATGTAGGGACAAGGTGGGGGAGGTGAGAGATGGGGAGAGAGAGAGAGAGGAGAGAGAGAGAGAGAAATTTTGAAAGGTCTCACTTCTGGAAATTTTTTCCCTTTCCCCCCAAATTTGCTCTTCTTTTAAAACTTCTTGTCATATTCTCCTACTCTTCTGGTTATAAAGCAGCCCCAACAACTACTTATTTCCCCATTCATCAAAAGCTATCTAGTCCTATTGATCTTTGGTTCAGTTTTACTCATTTAAAAACTTTAATATGTGTCAGGCATTGTGCTAGTTTCTAGAGAAACAAACAAACAAAAGTCAGACAAATCCCATAACCTGGAGAAGCTTTTAGGTTAAGAAGAAGAAAACATGTTAACATAATGTTTTGGTGTACTTCAGTACGGACAAATACAAATAAAGCTATGAGAAAACAGAGTTTTTGAAGAGCTAACTCTTCATTTTGACAGATGGGTAGAAATAATTGGGAAAAGTTATTGACAGACTTCATTTCCTCAATAGTGTCTTTGGATTGCCTCCTTTCTTTTCCAGGTTCATGGTCCTATCCTGATCCAGACCTAGGTCAACTTAATTTCAGACTGCGATTGCAAGAGTATCTCAGCTAGCTTCCTTTCTGTGTCTTAACTGCCCTGCTATCCACTGGCCCCATCCATCATCCATCCTGCTAACAGATTAATTTTTGTAAAATATTTCTTTGCAAAAATTAACCACTCTTTCCCTACTAATCTCTCCCATCTCTGAAATCTTCATTGACTTACTACTGCTTTCAAGATAAAACCTAGAGCCATTCATCTTGCATTCAGTGCTCTACACAATCCAGTCCTCGTGTATGGGCCCAGCCTCATCTCCTACAGTTTCTGATGCATAACCAACTTCCTACTTGCTGTAGATTAGACAACACCCCAGCCTTATTGAGGCTTAATGTCCACGGTTAATTGTTGAGGGTGGGAAATTCTATTATGGTAATTGAAAGGTGGGGCCTTGAAGAGGTGATTAGGATGTAGGATCATGCCCTAGTGAATGGATTAAAAATGGTGGTTTGGGTGTGGTTCTTAGGGCTTTAATAGGAGAGCATGAAGAATCTGTCCCTCTCTCTCTGCTTCACTATTTTCTCAACGTGATACTCTGCCATCACTGTTGCCACTACAAAGGCTCTCACCAGATGTGTTCCCTGGACTTGGGACTTCTCAGACTCAGAAACTGTAAGCAATAAATTTTGTTTTCTTATAAATACCCAGTTGCATGTATTTTGTTATAAGTAACAGAAACGGACAAATGCAGAATTAAATCTGTGTATAATTGCTCAAACTTTCAGATATCTTCTTGCACCCATATTTTGTTCACATGGATCTTGTTTAGAATGCCTTTCTCTATCTAATCCCCAGGCATATTTTAGTCTTACTCTTCCTTCAACAACTAGCTCAAGTCCCGTACCCTCTATAGATGCTACCTGGTCCACCCCATCCCTCTGTGATCACTGCTTTCTCCTACAGATGTCATCACCTGGAATTTAGCATATGTAATTTTCTGCTACACTTACTTGTCATGTACAATTTCAGTCTTTCTCACTGAGTAGTAAGCCCCTTAAGGGCAGGGATTGTATATTGTCCCCCTTAGTATCTCCAGAGTTTAAGTAGCTCAGAAAATTTTTATGATGATGGCAATGAGTCAGTCATGTGGTACATATAAGGGAGATAGTGGAAAAAAAATTCTTTGAAATCTCTTATTTCATACCATGCAGGGAGGGCCGCTTAAATTGCTTACATGAAAGGCTGAGATGAAAGCTTTCTTGGGGACAAAATTAAGCCAGAATTATGTGCCCAAATGTTTACAGGGAGCAGGGAGAGAACATAATTAGGCTGGAGATACATCAGTATTTATTTAACAAACCTTTACACAGTGCTCATTTTACCAGCACCCAAAGTTCAGCTGCTCTCCACTCAGAAACAAAAGATTCATCAGTCACAAAGATTGGTGCAAAGTGGGAAGTTTACTATCAGATGTCTGAGGAGACAGCTAAACTACAACTGTCTTAGAGTCTTAGGGTTTGGGGGAGGGGTGTTATACAAGACAAAAGGACAAACGGGAAAATGTATTGAAAAATGCCACAGGAATAGAGTTCGTGACAACATGCTATCAGCATGTTTTAATCTCTGTCCTTGGGCTCAATCCTGTAAGGTTGGAGTCAGACTTATTGGTTTTGACTTTTTCTTCTTCCTAGAAAATTTGCAACTTTAAATAAAACTGTTAGCTTTACAAGTTACTGAGTTAGGGCCTTGCCTTATTATTCCTACAAACTGCAGTGATTGTCCATTGTTTGAACAGAATTCTTTTCTCAGTATTGAGCTCTAACAGGGCTTTCTTTTTGCTAAGTTAATATTTGTGGTGCTCTATCACTTACTGTGTGTTGGACATTTATTCTAAGGGCTTTACAAGTTTTAACTTATATAATTCTCACCACAACTCTACTATTACTATCTTCATTTTAGAGATGAGAAAAGCAAAGCACAGAGAGGTTAAGTCATTTTTCCAAGGTCACATGACTATTAAGTAATAGAGTAACTTCTGTAGTCTCTATTCTTAATCATGGCATGGTGCTTATTTTCTAAAAGGGATGGTGTGTCAAATAGTGAACTGAAGAGCATATGATGTACCTAAGGACATTTAAATTTATTTAAAAGAAAGTTGTGGGCTAAAATAAACATGTCTGTGGGCCAGGTCAGCCAGAGTTTAAGCATTTATAACCCTTGGATTAAGTCCAACAATGACAGGAAAAAGTTCATTCTCCCTGTCCTTGGCAACACCACATATATTTCAAAACAGCAAGAAACATCCCTGATTACATCCTCTTTATCTTGACATCAGTCACATGCCCATTATTAAGATTTGTCAAAGAAAAGGAAATATCAATATTCACTGTCATCACTTTATATCTTAGGTTTTCAGATTCTACTCACAAGAGTTTTATGAACCTTTCAAAAGAACTAATGGCTCCCCTGCACTTGCTCCCATAGCACTTTGTTTATATCTTTACCAAGGTATTTATCAAATGTCACTCTCTTATTTAAAATGAAAATTTTCACTTTTTCTTAGCACAAAATTTTCTCCCTACAAATACTTACTTATAGATTTTATCAGCTTCTAACAGTTCTGATGTGTTGATTTAAACCATATTAAGCAAGTCCCTACCAGCTTCTAACGTATGCACTTTGCTTTCTGATACAGAGCACCCTCTTTTATAGTGTCTCCAGATGTAAATTCAGACTACTACCAGCCCAGAACTCTTAAAAGTAACATACATAATTTGCTTCTTTTAAAGACTTCAGTTGTCTAATCAGCATCTTCTACCACCTAGTTCCTTTTCTCTGAGCTATGATGACACCCTGGCAGACATACCATTTCTCAATTCTTAGCTGTTTTCCTTGCTCCATTTGGACATCCAGGAACTTTTAAGATCTTCTGTACATACTTTGGAAGCCAAGGAAGATTCAGGGGAAAGTGGCAATGCATCAATTTCTCTCTGCCTAGACATGTTACACTGCCATTTCTTCTCCAACACAGCCATTCTGTGGTCACTCGAGACAATCTTAGGGCCTGTCTCCCCCAAAAGATGCAGTTGAAAGTGGGACAGATTTGGAATTCTCAAATCCATCTGAAATTGTTGCAATCTTCACCCTTATTGCAATGGGTGTTGACCTTGGAAGAGGATCGGTAAGCATGGCTGCACACTAGCATCTGCAGTCCATCACTCTCATCTCTTAGTCTTTCCAGATTTTTCTCCAAGAACAGAAAGGATTACTCTCTTCTCTTTTTGTGGCTGGAAAACGGCTCCTATATTATTACAAATTCTTCCCTACTAGATGGTTCATGACATAAACTGTGGGTCTACCAGTCTTTGCTCTTTGTATGCAAAGACAAGTTTTTCAAATTCCAAAGTACTCTTTTTCTCTCTCAAGTGCCTCACTCCAGCAAATCAATGTTTCTTTGGTTTTCAGACTCTCCTCCTAGCTAAGGACTTTACAATATTATTCTGAAACTCAAATGTAAAAATTTGACTCTTTGTTGCGTTGGGTTATTGTTTCTCCTCTCTTTCCTGGGGCATTTAGTTTTATTGCCAGAGTCTAATTTGCTGCAGAACAGAAAGTAATTACCAAGAAGGAAGAAAAGCATCAATTAATATTTTAGAAGATTATTGTGCTCCATAAGAAAATAAAAATCACCTGTAATTCCTAATCTCAGGAAATCATTGATAATATTTCAGGGCATCTCTCTTTTTTTTCTTTTTCTATGAAAAAATTTAAATATATATTTATGTACATGTATACTCTAGGGCAGGATCCTTATTTTTGGCCCATATGATATATCTTTAGGTATTCTCTGGGGAGGAGGAGATGAAGGGCAAATTTTCTGGCCGAATTATTGTCTCTTTGGCATATCTTGCCTAAACCCAATAACATTTCTTGCCCTCCTGTGGGAATGGGAGTGATTATTCATCTCCTTATACCAGTTATTATCTTGTGACCCTCACAAATAAATGTCACAGAAAGGAGTTCAAGCTGCTTTTTGCTCAAGTCCTCTGGTCATTAATCTAACCTGTACAGAGAAGTTGCAGTAGACTGTCCATTTAGAATTGGTGGGGGACCCTCCGAATTGTTGTCCGTAATGGCTGTTCTAATTTACATTCCCACCAAGAGTGTATAAAGGTCCCCTTTTCTCCACATTCTCACCAACATTTGTTATCTTACATCTTTTTGATAAAGTCAATCTAACTGATGTGAGATGATATCTTGTGGTTTTAATCTGCGTTTCTCTGATGATTCAAGATGGTGAGCATTTTTTATATATCTATCAGCCACTTGTATGTCTTCTTTTGGGAAATGTCTACTCAAGTCCTTTGTCCATTATTAATAGGGTTGTTTTCTTTTTATTGAGTAGTTTGAGTTCCTTGCATATTTTGGATATTAGTCCCTTATCGGATGTATGATTTGCAAATGTTTTCTACCTATCCATGGGTTGTCTCTTCACTCTATTAATTGTTTCCTTTGCTGTGCAGAAGCTTTTTAGTTTGATGCAATCACATTCGTTTATTTTTGCTTTCATTACTTGTGCTTTTGGGATCATATCCAAAAAATTTCTGCCTAGACCAGTGTCATGGAGCTTTTCACTTATGTTTTCTTCTAGTAGTTTTATACTTCCAGGTCTTACCTTTAAGTCTTTAATCCATTTTAAGTTGAATTTTTGCATAAGGGGTGAGATAAGAGTCTATTTTCATTTTTCTGTATGTGGATATCTAGTTTTCCCAGCACCATTTATTGAAGAGATTGTCCTTTCCCCAATGTGTGTTCTTGGTACCTTTGTCAAACATCAATTGACTGTAGATGGTGGGTTTATTTCTCACTCTCTTTCTTACTCTATTTATTGATATGACTGTTTTTATGCCAGTGCCATGCTGTCTTGATTACTATAGCTTTGTAATATATTTTGAAAGCTGGAAATATGATGCCCCCAGCTTTGTTCTTTTAGTCAGGATTGCTATGGCTAGTCATAATCTTTTGTGGTTCCATATGAATTTTAGGATGGATTTTCTATTTCTGTGAAGAATGACATTGGAATTTAAATTGTAATTACATTGAATCTGTAGATCACTTTGGGTAGTACAGACATTTTAACAATATTAATCTCTAATCCATGAATGTGGGATATCTTTCCATTTATTCATGATCTTTAATTTTTTTCATCAATGTTTTATAATTTTCAGTAAACAGATCTTTTATTTCTTCACTTAAGTTTATTCCTAAATATTTTATTTTTCTGATGCTATTGTGAATGGGATTGTTTTCTTAATTTCTTTTTGAGACAGTTTGTTACTAATGTATAGAAATGCTGCAGATTTTTGTAAGTTGATTTTGTATCCTGACACTACTTAATTTGTTTATCGGTTCTAACAGTTGTTTTGGTGGAGTCTTTATGATTTTCTCAATATAAAATCATGTTATTAGCAAACAGAGACAGTTTTACCTCATCTTTTCTTATCTGGATGCCTTTTATTGCTTTTTCTTGCCTAATTGCTCTGTCTAGGACTTCCAGTACTATGTTGAACAGAAGTCATGAGAGTGAACATCTTTGAGTTGTGCCTGATCTGAGAAAGAAAGCCTTCAACTTTTTGCCACTTAGTGTAATGTTAGCTGTGGGTTTGTCATATATCGCATTTATTGTGTTGAAGAATGTTTCTTCTATATCTAATTTTTAAAGAGTTTCATCATGAAAGGATGTTGAATTTTGTAAAATGTTTTTCTGCATTTATTGAGATGATAATGTGATTTTCCCTTCATTCTGTTAATATGGTGTATCACATTTATCGATTTTCATATGTAGAGCCAAACTCACAATCTCACTACTGGATTATAACCAAAAGAAAAAAAAATCAGTATGCTCGAAGGATGTCTGCACTCCCATGTTCATTGCATTGTTATTCACAATAGCCAAGATACGTAAACAAGCTATGTGCCCATTAATGGATAAATAAATTTTTAAAATATGTAAATGCTTCAGAACATAGGACTGAGAAAAGATTTTATGAATAAAACCTCAAAAATGTAGGCAACAGAAGAAAAAAATAAACAAATGGGATTATATCAAACTAAAAAACTTCTGCATAGCAAAGGAAACAAACAACAGAGTGAAGAGACAACCTGAAGAATGGGAGAAAATACTAGCAAAGTATGCATCCAACAGGGGACTAATATCCAGAATATACAAGGAACTCAACTTAGTAGTAAAAAGAAAATAATCCACTTAAAAGTGGGCAAAGAAGCTGAATAGACATCTATTGAAAGAAGATATGCAAATGACCAACAGGTATATGAAAAAATGCTTGACATCACTAATCATCAGAGAAAAGCAAATCAAAACCACACTGAGATATCATCTCACCCCAGTTAGACTGGTTATTATAAAAAAGACAGGAAATAACAAATGCTGGTGAGGATGAGGAGAAAGGGGAACCCTTAAATGTCATTGGTAGTATTGTAAATTAGTACAGCCATTATGGAAAACGGTATGGAGGTTTCTCAAACAACTACAGATGGAACTACCATATGATCCAGCAATCCCACTACTGGGTATATGCCCAAAGGAATGTAAATCATCATGTCAAAGGAATACCTGAACTCCTATGCTTATTGCAGCTGTATTTACAATAGCCAAGATATGGAACCAACCTAAATATCTATCAACAGATGATTGGATAAAGAAAATTGATACCTATACACAATGAAATACTACTCAACCATGAAAAAGAATGAAATTCTGCCATTCATAGCATCATGGATGAGCTTGGAGAAAATTAT
Source organism: Galeopterus variegatus (assembly GCF_000696425.1). Taxonomy (NCBI): domain Eukaryota; kingdom Metazoa; phylum Chordata; class Mammalia; order Dermoptera; family Cynocephalidae; genus Galeopterus; species Galeopterus variegatus. Next base: position 42,309 of record NW_007732116.1, read on the forward strand.
AAGTGAAATAAGCCAGACACAGAAAGAGAAATACTGCATGTTCTCACTCATATGTGGGAGCTAAAATATAAAATAAAAAAAATAAGTTGAACTTTTAAAAATTGAGAGTAGTTGGTAGACTGGTACAAAGTTAGACAGGAAGGATAAGTTCTGGTGCTTTAAGGTGACTATAGATAATAATATTGCATTGCATATTTTAAGATAGCCAGAAGGAAGGTTCTCAAATGTTTTAACCACAAAGAAATGATAAATGTTTAGGTGAAAGATGTATTATTATTCTGATTGGATCATTATGGAATATACGCATGTATTGAAATGACAAACTGCACTTCATAAACATGTACAATGAAAAAAATTTGAAAAATATAAAAAGAGTAGAACTGTGGTTAGTAGAGGCAGAAAAGGGGAGTGGAGAGCGGGGAAAGTGAGAGGTTGGTTTATGGACACAAAATTACAACTAGATATGAAAAATAATTACTATTGGTGTACAGTTGAGCTGCGTATTTATAATTCACAATGATTTACAGTATGTTAACAAATGGCTAGAAGGAGACAGAATTTTCCAACACAAAGAAATGATTAAGTTTTGCAATGATTAATATGCTAATTACCCTGATTTGATCATCACATGTTGTATACATGTGTTGAAATATAACTCTGTGCCCCATGAATAAGTATAATCAATGCATTTCAATAAAACTGTGGTATATATGCACAATGGAATACTACTCAGCATTAAAAAAAAAAAAAAAAAAAAAAGAAATACCATCATTTTTTGACAACACGGATAATCCTAGAGGACATTATGTTAAGTGAAATAAGCCAGGCCCAGAAAAACAAATACAGTATGATCTCACTTATATGTGGAATCCAAAAAAAGTGAAATCATAGCGGTATAGAGTAGAGTGGTGGTTGCCAGAGGCTAGGCCAAGGGGGGTCGCTGAGGGAAGGGGAGACATTGGTCAGTGTGTACAATGTTAAAGTTTGATAAAAGGAATAAGTTGTGATGCTCTATTGCACAACAAAGTTACTATAGTTAGTGATAATGTTTTGTATATTTCAAAATAGCCAAAAGAGATATTTTTAAATGTTCACACTAAAAGAAATGGTAAATATTTGAGGTGATGGATATGCTGATTACTCTGATTTGATCATTTCGCAGTGAATACATGTATCAAAATATCACTGTGTACCCCATAAATATGTGCAATTATTGTTTGTCAATTAAAAATCAAACGGACAAATAAATAAAATTGTTCAGCGAGCCACTGAATCTTCTCCCTTGTCCTGTCTTCTTACTGGGGGTATGTTGATCACACTTCACATTCTATGAGGGTTTTTTCTCTAACTGTGTGGTAAAGGACGTCTTCTCTTGTTTTTCTTTATGCTGCCTACCTTCTTCTCTCTTCTCTTCAGTCTGATCATTTTTAAAGTTTTTGCAAGTTTCAGGTCAATGTTAATCTCTCTCTCTCCTTGTAAATTGTGGGTCTCCAGCATGGGTTGTCTGCTCTTTCTGGTAGACAGAGTGGGGAGCTCTCAGTCCTTTAATTGGAGGTGGGAATGGGGAAGAAAGAATGTCAGCGTGATCCTTCCCTCCGAGTTGCAGTCTGCTATTTGGTATTTTTATATTCTTGGAAACAACAACATGAACAAACAAACAAAAAATCATATCTCACACAGGGAGAATTTCTTTCCTGCCAAATCCTTCATTGGATCTTCCTAGGAGATTAATTGCTCCCTTGCCAATATAACCTTGACCTTATTACAATAAAAACCATTTGTCCCCTTCTCAAGTTGGATTACATTGCAAAGCCTTTTTTCCATTAACTTGACACTAAATGGCATTGAGCTATCCTTTTTTTTTACAATCATTAGTAAACATTTTCTTCTGTGATTCTTTAAAAAGACATATTTTTAATATCAGCATATTACTCCATCATATTTGTGTACCACAATGTATTTAATTATTCCTCTAATGTTTAATATTTAGGTTGTGTTTATGTTGGGTATTACAAAATTTGCAAAGATCACCTGGTATATCAAATTTTATGCATACGTCTATTTCTCCAGGATGGTTTTCTTAGAACTGGAATTAGGGACCAAAAGATACAATTTGCTGCTTTTTATTGAAATGTTTTAAATTAAAAAGTAATTATAATTTTAAATTATAGAAGTATTACAAAGTAGGTACTAAAAAATAGAGAAGTGTATAAAATGGAAACAGTAAGAAGTCAGTTGTGTCATTTCACTCCTTAGAGATCATCATTTTTATCAGGTTAATCTCTATTTTTAGTATGAAAAATTTTAATGCCCTTTTTAATATTGTCGATTGCTATTCACAAAAGTCAACCATTTAAAATCCCACTAGCAGTTGATAAAAGTGCTGGTTCATTGCACACTTATCAACCTCATGTATTATTGTTTACTAATATTGTTCAAAATTTGATGAACAAATAGATTTTCAGAGTGCTTTTTTTCATTATTAATACTGATTATGTGCATACTTATCATTTATACATATTATTAATATTTGTTTGTAGTTAAAAATTTTGACATGTGTTTATTATATCGAGTTTTTACATTTTTATGTACAGTAGTCCTCCCTTATCCATGTGGGATGCATCCCAAGACCCCAAGTGGATGCATGAAACTGTGCATACTACTGAACCCTATACACACCGTATTGTTTTCTATACATGCATACATGCCTATGATAAAGTTTAATTTATAAGTTAGGCACAGTAAGAGATTAACAATAAGTAATAAAATAGAACAATTATAACAATATACTGTAATAAAAGTTATGTGAATTACTATAATTATAATAATAAAATAGAACCATTATAACAATATACTGTAATAAATGTTACATAAATGTGGTCTCTCTCTTTTTCTCTCTCTCTCTCTCAAAATACCTTATTGTACTGTACTATGGGTAAATGAAACCAGAGAAAGTGAAATCATGGACAAGAAGGGGCTATTGTAGTCATGTTTATCAGTCCTTACCTTTGTGATATAGATTTTCCTTTTTAATTAAAAGGCCTTACCTTCTCCCATGAGCAGATACATATTCACCTATATTTTCTCACAATCATTTAAAGTTAGAAATTTTGATATGATTTTAATTATGATATATTTTAAACATAAGGAAAGTATATAAATTTAATGTAAAAAAACACCTATGTATCAGCCACTCAGATTTGGCACATACTAACATTTTGCCAATGTAAACCTTTTATAAGTACACTATTCCATTCATGGTGGCTCCAACCTCATAACCTAAACATCTCCCAAAGGCCACACCTCCCAATACCATCATACTGAGGGCTAGAATTTCTTTCCTTAAAATTTTTAAATTTATATCATTTTATTTTATAAATATACAATGTATTTGATTTTCATGTCCTTTACTAATTCCTTTTCCGCCCTCCTGCATCCCCCTTCCCCTATCAACATCATATCTGTTCACTTGTCTTAAGAAGTTGAAGGAATTGTTGTGATTGTTGTGTCTTCTTCCACCTCCCACCAGTTATTTGTTTGTGTATTTATTTATCTATTTTAGCTCCCACAAATAAGTGAGAACATGTGGTATTACTCTTTCTGTGCCTGGCTTATTTCACTTACTATAATTTTCTCTAAGTCCATCCATGTTGCCACAAAAGGTAGTATTTCATTTTTTTTTATAGCAGAGTAGTACTCCATTATGTAGATAAACCACAGTTTCCTTATCCATCATCTGATGATGTACATTTGGGCTGTTTCCAACTGTTGGCTATTGTATATAGTGCCACAATAAACATGGGAGTACAGGTATCCCTTCAACATGATGATTTCCATTCCTCTAGGTATATTCCCAGCAGTGGAATAGCTGGGTCATAATTGTTTGAGGAACCTCCATGCCATTATACATAAAGGCTGCACCACTAGGAATTCCTACCAACAGTGTAGGAGCGTTTGTTTTTCTCCACAACTTCGTCAGCATTTATCATTCTCAGTCTTTTGGATATTAGCCATCCTGACTGGAGTAAAACAGTATCTTAAATAGGTTTTGATTTGCAATTCCCGAACGCTGAGTGATGATGAGTATTTTTTTCATGTGTCTGTTGGCCATTTGTATATCTTCCTTTGAGAACTGCCTGTTCAGCTCCTTTGCCCATTTTTTAATTGGGTTACTTGTTTTTTGCTGTAAAGTTGTTTGAGTTCCTTGTATATTCTGGATATTAATCCTTTGTCAGATGTATATTTGGCAAATATTTCCTCCCACTCTTTTGGTTGTCTTTTAACTCTGTTAATTGTTTCTTTTGCTGTGCAGAAGCTGTTTAGTTTGATATAATCCCATTTGTTTATTTTTCTATTGGTTGCCTGTGCTTTTGGGGTCTTATTCATGAGGTCTGTACCCAATCCTACTGCCTGGAGTGTTTCACCTATGTTTTCTTTAAGGAGTTTTATTGTTTCAGGACATATACTTTATTCTTTAATCCATTTTGAGATGATTTTGGTATATGATTAGAGGTATGAGTCTAGTTTCATTCTCCTACATATGAATATCCACTTTTCCCAGCACCATTTGCTGAAGAGGCAGTCTCTTCCCCAGTGTGTAGACTTGGTGCCTTTGTCAAAGATCAGATGGCTGTAGGTGTATGGGTTGATATCTGGATTCTCTATTCTCTTCCATTAATCCATGTTTCTGTTTTTATGCCAGTACCATGCTGTTTTGGTTATTATAGCTTTGTAGTATAATTTAAAATCAGGTAGTATTATGCCTTCAGCTTTATTTTTTTTGTTCAGGATTGCTTTGGCTAGTCATGGTCTTTTGTTATTCCATATATATTATAGGATAGTTCTTTCCATTTGAGAGAGAAATGGCATGGGAATTTTCATGGGGATTGCATTGAATCTGTAGATCACTTTGGTAGTATGGACATTTTCACAATGTTCATTCTTCCAATCCAAGAGAATGGTATATCTTTCCATCTTCTTGTGTCCTCTTTAATTTCTCTCAACAGTCATTTGTAGTTCTTATCATGGAGATTTTTTACATCTGTGGTTAACTTTATTTCTATTTTTATTTTTTTTGGTGGCTATTGTAAATAGGCTAGCTTTCTTGATTTCTTTTTCTGTCTATTCATTGTTGGAATATAGAAATGCTACTGATTTTGGCATGTCAATTTTGTATCCTGCAACTCTGCTGAAATCATTGATCAAATCTAGAGATTTTTGGAGAGACTTCAGGCTGTTTGATACATATCATCTGCAAACAGGGACAGTTTGACTTTGTCTTTCCAATCTGGATGCCCTTTATTTCCTTCTCTTCTCTGATTGCTCTGGATAGTACTTCCAATACTATATTGAATAGGAGTGGTGAGAGTGGGCATCCTTTTCTAGTTCATGTTCTTAAGGGAAAAGCTGCTTTTCCCCATTCAGGATGATATTGGCAGTGGGCTTATCATATATGGCTTTAATTATGTTGAAATACTTTCTGTCTATACCTAACTTGTAGAGAGTCTTTATCATGAACAAATGTTGAATTTTGTCAAATGCTTTTTCAACCTCTATAGAGATAATCATATGGTCTTTGTCTTTGATTTTATTTATGTGGTGTATCACATTTATTGATTTGCATATGTTGAACCAACCTTGCATCCCTGGGATGAATCTCACTTGATCATGGTGTACAATTTTATCTGTGTGTTGCTGTATTCTGGTAGGTACTATTTTATTGAAGATTTTTGCATCTGTGTTCATTGCAGATATTGACCCATAGTTTTCATTTTTTTGTTGTATCTTTGTCTGGTTTTGGTATCAGGGTGATGTTTGCCTCATAGAATGAGTTTGGGAGAATGGCCTCTGTTTCAATCTTTTGGAATAGTTTGTAGAGAAGTGGTATCAATTCCTCTTTGAAGGTTTGATAGAATTCTGCAGTGAACCCATCCGGTCCTTTGGCTTTTCATTGCTTGGAGACTTCTGATAACAGCTTCAATCTCTTTTATTGTTTTTGGTCTCTTTAGAATTTCTATACCTTGTTCACTCAGTTTTAGTAGTTTGTGTGTCCAGAAATTTTTCCATTTCCTCCATATTTTCAAATATGCTGGCATATAGTTGTTTGTAATAGTCTCTAATGATTTCTTGTATTTCTGAGGTATCAGTAGTAATATCACCTTTTTCATTTCTAATTTTTGTTATTTGGGTCTTCTCTCTTCTTTTTTTTAGTTAACCTTGCTAATGATCTGTCAGTTTTATTTATTTATTTATTTATTTTTTGACTGGTAAGGGGATCAAAACCCGTGGATGGTGTTGTCCGCACCATGCTCAGCCAGTGACTGCACCAGAGATCCTTATATAGGATTTGAACCCGCGGCCTCGGCGCTACCAGCGCTGCACTCTCTCGAGTTAGCCACAGGGCCGGCCCTTTATTTATCTTTTCAAAAAACCAATTTATTGTTTTGTTAATCTTTTGTATCATTTTTTTGGTTTCTATTTCATTAAGTTCTGCTCTGATCTTAATTATTTCTTTCCGTCTGCTGAATTTGGGTTTGGATTGTTCTTGTTTTTCTAGTTCTTTAAAGTGAAGTGTTAGGTTGTTTACTTACCACCTTTCAATTTTTCTGAAGTAAGCATTTAATGTGATAAATTTCCCTCTTACTACTGCTTTTGCTGTATCCCAGAGGTTTGGGTATGATATGTCATTATTTTCATTAGTTTCAAGAATTTTTTTGATTTCCTGTTTAATTTCTTTTTGGACCCATATGTCATTAAGTAGAATGCTGTTTAATTTCCAAGTGTTTGTATAGTTTCCAGAGTTTCATTTGCGACTGATTTCTAATTTTAGTCCATTGTGATCTGAAAAAAACACATGGAATAATTCCAGTTTTTTTCAATTTGTTGAGGCTTCATTTGTGATCTAACATTTTATCTATCTTGGGGAATGTTCCATGAGCTGATGGGAAGAATGAATATTCTGAGGTTGTTGGATGGAATGTTCTGTAGTATCTGCCAAGTCCAATTGGTCTAAAGTGTTGTTTAGTTCTTGTTTTTCTCTGTTGCTTTTTGCCTAGATGATATGTCCAATGTTACGAGTGGGGTGTTCAGGTCCCCTCCTATTAAGGTATTAGTGTTTTTTTTTCATTCCTTAGGTCTAATAGTGTTTGCTTTATATATCTGGCTGCTCTGATTTTGGGTGCATATACAGTTATGATTGCTATGTCTTCTTGGTGGATCTATAGTGGCCTTCTTTATCTCTTTTTATGTTTTTTGTTTTAAAGTCTATTTTATCTGATACAAGAATAGCTTCTCCAGCTTGTTTTTCATTTTTGTTTCTATTTGGATGGTATATCTTTTTTCCATCCTTGCACTCTTAGTCTATGTGTGCCTTTATAGGTGAGGTGAGTCTCTTTAAGGCAGCATATTGTTGGGTCGATATTTTTAATCCAGTCCGTCAGTCTGTGTCTTTTGAGTGGGGAATTGGATCCTTTTACTTTAAGAGTTGTTACTGAAAAGTGTTAATTTACTCCTAGCATTTTTTTGACTTTTGTTTGGAAATTTTAAGTAACTTTTGTTCCTTTCTTTCTGATTTACTGTTTGTCTTCTGTGTTTGATGGTTTCTTGGGGTTGTAAACTTTTTTTCTCTTTATCATTAGCATTTTTATTTTACTAGTGGGTTTTGTTCTTTCTTGAGTATTTATGGCAGTGATGGTTGTTTTTCAGGTGTCAAACCCAATATTCCCTTGAGAATTTCTTGTAAGGCTGGTTGTGTGGTAGTGAACTCCTGCAGTTTTTGTTTGTCTGAGAAATATACTATTTGTCCTTCATTTCAGAAGCATAGCCGCGCTGGGTAAATTATTCTTGGCTGGCAATTTTTGTCTTTCAGTATTTTGAATATACCATCCCCTTTTTATCTGGCTTTTAGAGTTTCCAATGAAATGTCTAATATTTGTCTAATTGGGGCTTTCGTATAGGTGACTTGATACTTCTCTCTTGAAGCTTTTAAGATTCTCTCTGTCTCTGAGTTTTGCCAATTTGTCTATAACACGTCTTTGAGAGGACATTTTTGGGTTGAATATGTTTGGGTAATCTTTGAGCATCCTGAATCTGAAGGTCGGTTTCTTTTCCTATAACTGGGAATTTTTTTGGTATTATTTCGTTGAATATGTTTTCAATGCCATTTCCTTTTTTTCTCCCCTTCTGGAGTACCCATGACTCAGCTATTTGAGCGCTTAAGGTTGTCTGTTATCTCTCTTAGATTTTCTTCAATTTTTAAAATCCTTTTTTCTTTTTGTCCATCTGTGTTATTTCGAACAGCTCTTCTTCAAGGTCAGAAATTCTCTCTTCTGCTTGTTCTAGCCTGTTGGTTAAACTCTCTGTGTGTTCTTTTATTTCATTAAATGAATCCTTGAGCTCTGCAAGCTCTGCTACATTCTTTTTCAGGGCATTGATTTCTTTGTACATTTCTTCTTTCAGGTCCTGTATACTTTTTCTCATTTCAGTGTGTTGTCTGAGTTTACTTGTATCTCATTTAATTTCCTCAAAATTGTTGCTTGAAAGTCCTTGTCAGTCATTTGAAGGAGTTCCTGTTCTATATGATCTGGAGCTTGAGAGTTATTATTTCCTTTGGTGGTGTCATACTTTCTTGGTTTTTCATATTTCTTGTATCTTTCCTTTGATGTTTATTCATTGTGGCAGTGGATTTCTTGGTCCACTCATCCAACCATAGTGTCTGGCCTGGATCCCGCAGGGACTGCCAATTTGGTGTGGCTGTGTCAGGGCCTATGGGCCAGCAACTCAGCCCTCTCTGGGCCATGAGGACTTGCCTGGGCTGAGGGTCCCTCTGCTGGGTGCCTGCCTGTTCCTGTGTGTCTGGCTTGGGGTTTGTGGCCTGGCAGCTCTTGGGCCTCTCCGGGTTGTGGAGACTGGCCTGAGCTGTGGATTCCGTGATGCAACACCTGCCTGTTCTGGCATGGTGGCTTTGGGTCTGTGGGCCTGGTGGCTATTGGGTCTCTCTGGGTGGTGGGGACTGGCCTGGGTTGGGGTTCCTGCAGTGCCGCGCCTGCATGTTCTGTCATGGGTGGCTTCCGGCCTGTGGACCCAGCAGCTCTTGGGTCTCTCTGGGCATTGGGGACTGACCTGGGATGGGTGTTCAATGGTCCAGTGCCTGCCTGTTCAGGCATGCATGGCTTGGGGCCTGTGGGCCAGTGGCCTTTGGGCCTCTCTGGGAGGCAGGAACTGGCCTGGGCTTGAGGGTTAGCATTTCACCATATGAATTTTGGGGGCACACAAATATCTAGCCATCTACTATTGCACTCCCTGGGCAACTATAATCTAAAAACAGGTTTGAGAACCAATGCTGTAGGACAATATATATATGTAGAGCTTGTCTGTTCCTTGAAGACATGAGAAAATATTTGTTCTGTGAAACTTAGGTAGGAATTGTCTGGTCTTGGAGATTTTGTGTGTAGACTTTAAAAATTTTATTCAATTTCTTTATTGGTTCTATGTATACAGGTACACACAAGTGTTATCTCTTACTTCTTAAGTCAATTTTGGTAATTATTTTTCAGAAAATTTATTTTTTGCATTATCAAATTTATTGGCATTATTAGCCATAGTTTAAGAACATGAAATTTTAGTCTCCAGTGTAGCTCTAGTTATATCTTTTCATTATTTGGATTAACACACCTGTTCTCTCTCTTTTTTTTTTTTTTTTTTTTTTTTTTGGTGATTATAATTACTCTGTGGTTTCCATATTTTACTCGTCTTTCCAAAGGACCAGCCTTTGGTTTATTGTTCATCTGTATTGTTTCTTTATTGTCTATTTAATTGACTTCCTCCCTATATTATTATTTTAGTTTTCAATTTACTTATGTTTACTCTTCTTCTCTAGCTTCTTGAGATTTTAAATACTTTTTCTTTTCTAATGCCTGCATATCAGGCTATACACTTATTGGTTATATACTACTTTAGCTGAATCCCTTGAGTTATGACTCATAGTGCTTTCATTGTTTTTCAAAATCATTTCAAATTTTCTGTATGTTTCCTTTGATCTATTGATTCCTTCATGTATATAAATCTTTGGTGTATAAAATTTTATATTTATAAAAATTTTATTAGTATATTTTATATGTTTTAACTGTGTATAAAATTTGTATAGTTATATATAATTTATATATTTATATGTAATTCATTTATATATGAATTTATTTTCTAATCATGGATGAGAATTTTCTCTTTTTTTGTTGTTTTCTATTTGTATTGCATTGTGGTCTTAGAACCTGTTCTGTGTTTCTGTTTTTAGTATCTTTGAGATGGGGTTCAATGGAATCATGGTCACTGTGTATTACCCAGATAAGCTGAAAAGACTTTACGTTTTCTGATTGCTTTATGTGGGATTTTATATAAGTCAACTAGACCAAATTCTTGTTAGCTGTGTAGTTCAAATCTTTTGCAGCATTACTAATTTGCTTTCTTGATCTATCATTACTGAGAGAGTTATAACTAAATCTCCCATTATAATTGTGAATTTGTCAATTTATCTTTGTAATTCTGTCAGTTATTCTCTTAATATATTTTTGAGCCTATGTTTTTAGGTTTATGAAATTTAATGATTGTTATATCTCATTTTATTATTACATAATTAATCCTTTTTATCCCTAATAATGCTTTTCACTTTAAAATTAACTTTTTTGATATATATANTATATATATATATATATACGTAGCTGACCCAGTTTTCATTTTGTAAATCTTATATTTTTATTCATCATTTGGCTTTCAGCCATTATATAGACAAAGTTTTTAGGTAGGTATCTTGTAAATAGCTTATAGCTGGTTTAAAAAAATTATTTGAGTATCTGTCTTTCAACCTGATAGTTTAGTCATCAATTTATATTTATTGTGATTACTGATATAATTGAATTTATGTCTGTCATCTTATTTTATCCTTTCCACTTACCATGCTTTTTGTATTTGTTCTTTTCTCTTTCTTGCACTCTAAAAGAATGTTTAAATTTTTTTTATTCTCAGAGAGTTTTGAGAGTCAGCTTGTGAGCCTATTGCCAACTGCTGTTTGCTTCTATCACCTGTTTCTTTCTCTTTTTTGAGAGTGCAACCATGCTTTTAAAAAACTCTTGCTTTATTTTGTCTGTAAAATTAGGACATCATTTTTCTAGAAGTGGAAGTCTGTAATTAATATTTTTAGTCTATGTGAAGTTTATCTTGGAAGATGGTATAATCTAAATAACCCGTTTTTAAAAAATTTCCAAATTGCCAACCAGCTATTCCAGCAACATTGAATAATTCCTTCTTTCCTCATTGATTTGAAATGGTACCTAATAATATACTCCAATTTTCTATAGATTGATATTTACTTCTGAGGCATTTATAATGTCACATAGATTTGTATGTCTGTTCTTGTATTTATATCTTATTGTTCTAGTGATTATAATTTTATAATACATTTTAATGCCAGATAATGTAACAGACTCTTCATTATTCTCTCTTTGCAAAACTTTATTTACTATTTTATATGTTTATTTTTCCAGATGAATTTTTTAAACTTTTGGCAAATTCCAAATAAAAGGATGTTTCAGGTTTTGTTGTCAGATAATTAACCTTTTAAGTCATCATATGTGAATATGTTATTTTAGGTACTTCAGTAAAGTCACTTATGTTTGTTATATATATTATGCATTCTTATTTATTACTGCTACTATTTTGGTTATTACTTTCTAGATTAAAAATAAACAATGGAAGATATTGACATAGGAAAACCTAATAATACAAAAATGTACCCAGAGGAATGGAAATTATCAAGTCGAAGGTGTACCTGTTCTCCAATGTTCATTGCAGCACTCTTTACAATAGCTAAGTGTTGGAACCAGCCCAAATGTCCATCATCAGATGAGTGGATATGGAAAATGTGGTATATCTACACAATGGATTACTACTGTGCTCTGAAAAAGAATGAAATACTGCCATTTGCAACAACATGAATGGACCTAGAGAGAATTATATTAA
>NW_007732116.1:55003-129669 GCF_000696425.1 Galeopterus variegatus
GTTGTTGGGAGGGAGGGGGGAGAGGGAGGGGGTAGGGAGGTTTCGGTAATGGGCCACAATAATAAACCACATTGTATATTGATAAAATAAAATAAAATTTTAAAAAATGTGTACAATGAGAAGTGCATCTTCCTCATATGCCATTTCTCTAGTTTCTCAGTATCATTTTTGAATGCATTTGTCTACAAATAACAAAATATCCTCCTAATGGTGGCTTAAATACATAGGAATTTGCTCATTTTATGTAGTAGGATCTTTAGGGTTGGACAACTTCGAGTTGGTATGACAAAGAGAAGGTGTCAGGGACTGAGACTTTCATCTTTCCACCCCACTGCCCTTAGCATGTAGACGTTTATCTTCATGTTTGCCACCTCATTCTATTAAACCTCCAGACTCAGGTTCATGTTCAAAGCAGGAACAAGGAGAAAAGGGCACAGAAACTGCTATGATCTGAATGTTTGTGCCCCTCATAATTTATATTTCAAAATCCTAACCCCCAAGGTGATGGTATCAGGAGGTAGGGGTTTGGGGAGGTGATTAGATCATGAAGGCACAGCCCTCCGGAATTGGATTAGTGCCATTATAAAAGAGGCCCCCTAGAGACCCTCATCTCTTCTGCCATGTGAGGTTACAGTGAAAAGACACCCATCTTTGAACCAGAATGTGGACCCTCACCAGACACTGAATTTGGCTTGATCTTGGACTTTACAGCCTTCAGAACTATGAGAAATAAATTTCTGTTGTTATAAACTACCCAGTTTATGGTATTTTGTTATAGCAGCTTGAACAAACTAAGACGACAGCCAACCACATTTGCATCCTTTAAAAAAGTTTTCTTAAAAGTGTTATTTAGCAAGTTCTACTTATCTCTAATAACCCAGAACTTGGTCACATGTTCATCCAGGACTGAAGGGAAGTCTAGGAAAATGAATACTCTTAGCTGAACACATTGCTTCCCCAAATAAAAGTCAAATGTTGCTAGTAAGGACGAAGTAGACAATACATATGAGTAAGTAACTAAAAGTGCCTGCCTTCTCCCATGACCTGCCACTGTTAACAATTTCTGGTTTTGTTCACTAGTTTTTCTATGTTTGTATGGCCATATGTTTTGTGTGTTCTATAATTGCAACCATTATTTAACTTTAGTTCTATATTTTAAAGGATTTAATGCTTGCTATCAGTCCTTTCACATTTTTTTTCACTCTTTTGTTTGGCTTATTTTGGCCTCAAGTATTTTTTTCTCAGAATTGCTCACGTTTACTCTACTTCCTGAGTTCTTGTATACTGAAAATGGTTCTCAGTTACTTTTATGTTGGAAGATAGCTTGGATGGGCATAGTACTCTTGGGTCACAGTCTTTTCTCTTTAGGATATTCTAAATATAGTTTTATTCAATTTTAGCAGGAAGATTGAAACCAGGCTGAGTTCTTATTTCCATATATAAGTGATTATTCTGTATGATGTCTATAGGATTCATTCTCTGATTTTGAAGTTAGCTAATTTTACAAAGATTTGTCTTTTTAATATTTGTGCATCTTTTTTTTTGTTTTTGAATACTGTGGGTCCATTAAATCTGTATACTCAGATATTCCTTTTTATTTTATTTTATTTTATTTTATTTTTTTTTTTTATTTAATTTTTTATTTTGTCAATATACAATATATATGATTATTATGGCCCACCACCGACACTTCCCGCCCTCCTCCCTCTCTCCCCTCCCCCCCAAGAATGTCCTTTCCGTTTGTTTGTTGTAACAACTACAAAAAATTCCTTTTTAGAATTAAATTATCAAATGTACTGAACTTTCTGAATTTAACAATCAATTTTATTTACCTTTTCACCATTGTCTTCAAGCATGCTTTGTTGGATGTTTCTTTCCTGCCCCTGAGTGACATACTGGGCGGATCTCATAGCTTTTTGTTTGCTTTGGGGCATTAATAAAAGGTCTACTTTTTAGATATGAAAAAACCCAATCTAATCTAAGTAAAAACTTTTTTCTTACATTCAATCTAAACGTTATTCTCTTTTTCCAGCTCAGGCCCTGGCCAGGCTTAGAAATTTGCATTCAGAAAGGGGTTACTCTATTGCTTCCAGATGGGACAGAGAGAAGGAATTTAAAAAAATACACACACACACACATATGCATAAGAAAATATATATTTCACTAAATACCAGTAACCCCCCATCATTGTGACAAGCAGAAATACCCCCACACATTTACAAATGTCCTCTGTAGTCATTGTAGTAGTAGTCATTGTCATCCTAGACAGTTTTGTCCCCTAAGGTACTGTGATGGTTAGTTTTAGGTGTCAACTTGACTGGATTAAGGGATACCTAGATAGCTGGCAAAGCATTATTTTTGGATATGTCTGTGAGGGTGTTTCTGGAGGAGATTGTTGTGTGAGTTGGTGTACTGAGTGAGGAAGATCCACCCTCAATCAGGCACCATCCAACAGCTGAGGGCCCAGATAGAATGAAAAGGCAGAGGAAAGGTGAATTTCTTCTCTCTTTCTTGGAATTGAGACACCCTTCTTGTCCTGCCTTTAGACATTAGGACTCCAGACTCTCTGGCCTTTGGACTCTGGGACTTGCAGCACTGGTTTTCCGAGTTGTTAGGGCTTCACCCTTGGACTGAGAGCTATATCATTGGCTTCCCTGGTTCTGAGACTTTTGAACTTGGACTGAGCCATGCTCCTGTCATCCTAGGGTCTCCAGCTTGAAGATGGCCTGTTGTGGGACTTCTCAGTCTGCAAAATTGTGTGAACCAATTAGCCTAATAAATCCTCTCTCATCTGTCTATCTATAATCTATTTATCTATCTATTCTATTGGTTTTATCTCTCTGGAGAGCCCTGACTAACACAGGAACATTTGGCAATATCTAGAGACATTTTTGATGGTCACAACTGGGAGGCCAGGAATGGTGCTCAACATATTACAATTTACAAGACAGCCCCCACAGCAAGGAATTATGTGTTCCAAAATATCAGTACTGCTAAGGTGGAGAAACCCTGCCATAGGAGGTGAAGGACTGCACCACACCCAGTTGAGAACAACTGGAAAGCTGACTAACAATGAAGCTATATGTTAACAGGTTTTCAGTGTAATTATATTGCAGAGCTCACTGACAATGACCTTTTTCCTCTACCCAACACAGTGACACATGACATGTCTGTGCATTTCCTCATTTAGAGTTCATTTTTCTACCATTCTATAGTTTTAAGAGAGCTCAGGGACACATTAACCATCTTTAAGAGACTATTGATTTGGGCCCTAAGGATGTGCATCCCCTTTTTATAGAAATTTCCGTGTTACCAAAGATCTGCTGAGACTTGTGTTCTACTCTTGGTTTTCTCATTAAACCAGGTCAAATTTTCTCTCCAATGGACAACCTGATTCACAGATTGTGACTTGAGGTTGTGTTCGTTTTTTAGTTTCATTGAGGATGTAGTTTGTTTCCTCCATTTATCATTCTCCTCATTGTTTTTAGCTGTTTTCAGAGAAGAGCACCAGAGTCACATTTGCTTTGACATCTGTAACTTGAAGTTATTTATACCTAATTGTTACATGTTTTCTCTTGCTACTTGACATGAATCTTTTTTATAGTTTACTTTCTAAATGGTTATATCTGGTAGAAAAAATTACTTTATATATTTAGTTTGAAGCTACTTACCTTATTAAATCATCAAAAGGATTCTATTAATTTTTCAGTGGAATTTCAGTGTTTTCTAGGTATCCAGTGAACAAATACTGAGAATTTTGTCACCTATTTTTCAATGATTAAAGCCCTTTTATCTTTTATTATGACTTCTTTAATTTACCAAAACTTTTAGAGGTATATATAATAATTGAGGTGATTAAAATACATCCTTTTCTTAACACTGAGAATTCCACTAATGGTTTATTGTTGTTCATTCACTCATTTATTCCTTCATTAACTATTTTTAATTATCTCCCAAGTACTAGCACTGTGTTAGATACTATGGATGCAGTGATGAACAAAATAGTAATTCCTGCCCTCATGGAGCAAATAATCTCATAGTGATAGATGTTAAATAAGCAAACTAAAAATAAATTTATAATCAAAAATTGTGAGAAGATTTAATTTAAATTATAGGTCAGGAAAATCTACTTGAATAAGAATCATATAAGCTGAGTTCTGAAGTAGGGTGAAAGAGTATTCCAGATAGAAGGAATAATATGTGCCAAGGCCTTGAGATGTATTTGAAGAACAGAAAGAGAGTCATTGGGGTTGGATCTTAGTGGGTAGAGAAGAGTTCTGGCCAGAGATAAGGATATCAGTTATTGGTAATTCAGGGCCTTGTTAAGGTTTTTGCATTTTGTTTTAAGTTTATAAGAATCAGATGAATGGTGATACAATGTAGATAGATCAGGGACACTGAAAAAGGACATATTTCTTTTGGTGGGGTAGGGAGATTGAGTTTAGTTCTGGACATGTTGAGTTCGGGACACCTGTGAGAAATATAAATGCTAAGTAGATGAATCTTCTGTATACATCTGAAGCCCAAAAGAGAGGTGTGACAACAGAAAAATGAACCTGAGAAGGAGCAGCCACAAAATTGGGAGGAAATCTAGGGAGTTTTAAATGTAGAGTGATCAACTTAGTCAAATATCAATGTCAAAATGTCAAGTAAGATGAGAGCTGAAAAGTTTTCACTAGATTAAGCACCAAAAATTCAATAGAGACGACTATGTAGAGAAGAGATATTTCAGTGGCATAATTAGAAGTGAACCATGGAAAAATAAATGGAAGTGAGGAAGTAGGATTAGGGTACAAATAAGTCTTTGGGGAAGCTTGGTTTTGTTGAGAATAGACATAGAGCATTAACAGGAAAGAATGTGGGATAAAAAAATTTATTTTAGATGGGAGATAATGCATCTTTGGACACTGATTACAAGAGTTTTTTACAGAGGTGGGAAGAGATGGTAAGCAGAACATATGCAAAGGATCTGGTTTTTATTAGTATAAGGGTACTTTTGTATTATAATTAAAGGGAAAGGGGAGAAGATGAACACAGATGCAAGCATGTCTGGAAATTTGGTATAAGAATATGGGGTAATGCTTTTCTGAGGACTATTTTCTTTGTGGGATATGAAGCAAAATCATCCACTGGAGAGAAGTTAGCAGAGGGAAGGTGAGCTTGGTGGGTTAGAAAGAAGGAAAAAATAAAATTTAGTCCTTGCAGGAAAAGAGAGAGCAAACTTACCACAGAAACAGTATAAGACTTTTGAAGTGTTTAGTATGAAGTTGACAATTTGTCATAAATTTACAAGTAATGCATAATTTTTCTGGATCTGGAATTTTATCTCTTAAATCTGTACCTTTCAGCTGCAGTCAAAGATCATGGGGGTGATAGGGTTCATTTAGTGTTGGTATTTTATTGGTGGTGTTAAAAGAAGAAAAGAAAAAGAGCATTAACATTTGTGAAAGGTTGATAGGCTGATAAACTATTAGATGTAATATGAATAGGGAGAAAGTGAAGCAGGAGGGGACTGAGGGACAATGAGAAAGTGGAAAGGAGGTCTTGATGAAATAGAAGACCTGTTTCAGCAAAGCTATGTGAGCAAGTGAACTGAAAGAACAAGAACTTGTGTCAAAGAATGGGATGTCTGAATTAGAGATTTGAAGGGGGATGCAATTTCTTATGACAATGAGGTAAGTCTAACATGTGACTGGGAATGGGTGGCTGAGATAGAAGAGTATGTTTCTGTTTTTCTTGAAAATGGAAAGAGCCCCAAAACAGTCCCTTTAAGGGACAAGATGTCACAGCTACTTGCATTTTGCCTCCCAGCCATTATACATTTCCTTTAACTAAGTGAGAGCAAGTACCTTTGTCTCTAGGTTCCTCGTCCTGGTACTTTCTGCAGGGTATTTCAGATTATGCAGAAGATTGTCCCAATTTATCATTTTCTATGACAACCTTGAAATGATGAGTCATCTGCCTGATTTCCTACTTTGGGTCCTTTAAAATCTGTTTCCCAAATCTTTCTGTTCCCTGCGGATGTCTCCTTTCTCCTTCATTTCCTGAATTGGCCTGTTTTGCAAAAACTGAAAAACGGAAGCAAAAATTTCTGTTATATTTTTAATCTATCACAACATGTAAAATTTCAGTATTAAAAATGGTTCCTGCAGAATTTCAAGGAGTTCATTTTCTTCCTTTTCCAAGCATAAACCAAGCCTACTGCAAACTGGTGGGTGTCCTGGCAACAAAGTATAGAATTAGGCATTCAGAAAAATTTCTCTGAGCCAGCAATGAAAGTCTCCAAACTTGAACTCTTCCTGAAACCTTGTTGTTTCACAAGCCCACAAGTGACAACATCTGGGCCTATAGTTTCATTAATTTTGCTAATTTTCTACTGAGGCTATAGCTTAGCTCTTCTCCATTTCATCCTGAATGTAGCCTTAAAAGAAGATGACAATAGGATTCAGGATGGTTGGCTCTGTATGCCTTAGCTTGGGTGAACTCCAAGTCTGGTCCCTAACCCAACCAACTTTCTTTTCTTGTGATTCTTCCCACATTAAAGGTTTTCCTCTAGTCCCCCTCTGATCTTTCTGATACTTGACTTTCCCCTAGTACATTTATGTATACAGTTGGCACCTTTATGCAATTACTCTCATACCATCTTAATGGCTAATTTAGTTGGTTTCATGTCAAACTAATTTCTCTCTTAGTTGGAATCTCCTCAAGGGCAGGGTCCATGCTGTCTATATTTTAAATCCCCTATGCAATAAAAACTGCAATTAGATTAAATAAGGCCTTCATTATCTCACTTTCTTATAAATGTTCCCTGTACTTTGAGGAGAAAGAAGCAAATAATTAGAAAACTAGTTCACATCAGGGATTTAGTCAAACTCACAAATATGAAACTGTCCATGCTCTGGTTTAGGCTCAACTCACAATAAGCCCAATTTGACACCATATTTCTCTCCCTCTGTGCTCTCAGCAAATGAAGCTGATGAAGAATGGAGTTAAGTTCCCACTTGGGAAGTCAATTCTTAACTTCGGTTTTATTACTGCCCCTTTATTTTGTTATTGTTGTTGTGTGTGTATGTGTGTGTGTATTTTAACTTTAATTTTGTTAGAACAGTTAATATGAGATCTGAGTTTTATGTGTACAATTCAATATTCTTAATTATAGGCACAATATTGTACAGCAGATCTTTAGAAGTGACTCATTTTTTTATTGCTGAAACTTTATACCCATTGATTAGCACCTCTCCATTTCTACCTCTGCCCTGTGCTGGGCAACCACAGTTCTGCTCTCTGCTTCTATGAGTTTAACTGTTTTAAATACCTCATGTAAGTGAAATCATGCAGTATTTGTCCTTCTCTGACTGGCTTATTTCTCACAGAATAATGTCTTCAAGGTTCATCCATGATGTCACATATTTCACGATTTCCTTTTTTTTTAAGGCTGAAATAATATTCCATTGTATGTATATAGCACATATTTCTTATTTGTTCATCCATTAATAAGCATTTAGGTTGTTTCCACATCTTGGCTATTGTGAATAGTGTTGCAATGAACATGGGAGTACTAATATACTTTTGAGATCCTAATTTTAATTATTTTGTTCAAATACTCAGAAATGGGATTGCTGGATCATATGGTAGTTCTATTTTCAATTTTTTAGAACCTCCATTCTGTTATCCACAGCTGCTGCATAATTTTGGATTCCCACTAACAGTGTACAACAGTTCCAATTTCTCTACATCCTCACCAACACTTGTCTTTTGTTTTTTTGATAATAGCCATCCTAACAGGTATGAATCGATATCATATTTTGGCTTTGATTTGCATTTTCCTGATTTTTTTGTGACTTGAAAATTCTTTCATATACCTGTTGGACATTTGTATGTCTTCTTTAGATTCTATTCAAGTCACTCATCCATTTTTAATCACGTCATAAGGTCTTTTTGCTATTAAGTTGTAGGTGCTTCTTATGTATTTTGGACATTAAACCCTTGTCTGATATATGGTTTGCAAGTATTTTCTCCCATTCTTTAGCTTGCCTTCTCACTTTGTTGATTATTTTCTTTGTTGTGCAGGAGCATTTTAGTTTGGTGTAATCCCTCTTAACTATTTTTTGCATTTTTCGCCTGTGCTTTTGGTGTTATATCCATGAAATCATTGCCAAGCCCAAAGTAATGAAGATTTTCCCTTATGTTTTCTTCTAGGTATTTTACAGTTTCAGGTCATACATATAAGTCTTCAATCCATTTTGAGTTGATTTTTGTGTATGGTGTAACATAGGGGTTCAATTTCACTCTTTTGTGTGTGGGTGATATCCAGTTTCTCCAACACCATTTGGTAAAGAGGCTATCCTTTCCCCATTATGCTATTGGCCCTCTTGTTGATGATCAGTTAACCATATATGCATGGATTTATTTCTGAGCTTTTATTCTGGTCCATTATTCCATATATCTGTCTTTATGCCAGTACCATACTGTTTTAGTTACTATAGCTTTGTAATATACTCTGAAACCAGGAAGTGTGATGCCTCCATCTTTGTTCTACTTTCTCAAGATTGCTCTGGCTATTCATGGTCCTCTGTGTTACATATGAATGTTAGATTTGCTTTTTTCTATTTCTATAAAAAAAAAATTCCAAAGAGATTTTGATCAGGACTGGATTGAATGTCTATATTGCTTTGGATGGTATGAACATTTTAACACTATCAAGCCTCTCAACCCATGAACATGGGATGTCTTTCTATTTATTTGTGCCTTCTTTAACTTCTTTTATTAATGTTTTGTAGTTGTTTCATTCATTTGTGCTATCCAGTTACACTAGCCTGAGGCTTAAGAGAAAGAAACCTTCTTAGTTTCGTGAGGCAGAGTTTGGAAAATTCTGTGGCTGTACAAAACAGCCTATTTTTCTCCCCTGCAACTTTCTATGATGGTTATAATGTATACAATAATTAATGCCGAGTCAATTTTAAGCTTATCTAGATGCAGGACAGGAACCGTTGGACTCATCTTTCTGTTTCCTACAGGTCACCTAGAATGTGTCCAATAAATTCAGTTTCCTTCAACCAATTTTTATTGGGTGCATACTAGATGGTAGGTACAGTTTAAAGGCCTTATATACAAGAGTGAATAAGAAAGGCAAGATTCTTGCCCTCAGTAAGCTTACAGTATAATGAGGGAGACAGTTAAGAAACCAATTACAATGCAGTATGGTAAGTGCCGATAAAGAAAAATACAGTGCCTTGGGAGCACAGAAGATGGGCATCTGATCCAGTCAGAACAGATAATGGGTCACGGAAGTCTTTCAGGAAGAAAATTTATAAAATCTATGCTAACCTAGTTCAGGTTAGCACCAACAAAATTGTGTGACCTTAGACAAAAAGGAAAAAAACAAAAAACAAACAAAACAAACAAACAAAAAAACAAAATTGTGTGACCTTAAGGAAGTCATGTAAACTTGCTCTGTGTCAATTTTTTTCTTCTGTAAAACTAGGTCAGTAATACCCTATCTGAATGAATCAAGTGAACGAGGGATATGAAAGGGCTTTGGAAAGTTCATGCCAACTTATTTTCTGTTATTACTAAAAGTAATTACCTGGACTGGTAGAAACATAGTGTGAATGCATAGCTTAGGCTCCGTAGTTGGTTATTTCTGAATTCAAGCCTGGCGCTGCCAATATGTGACCTTGGACAAGTTACTTAATATCTCTAAGCCTCATTTTCATTATTTATAAAAAGGGGGACCTCTTAAGCTTGTTGTGGGGATTAAATAAAATAATGTGTGTAAGTTTCCCAGAACAGTGTATGGTATACAGTAATCATTCGATGACTGTTGGATAATATTGTTGATTATGATGATGATGGCAATTCTGCTGCTTATGATGATGGTGATAATGATGTTAATTAAAAAATGTAGCAATTGCCACATAGTAGTTATTACTGTTCTTTTTATTTGTTATATGGGATCCTCAATATTACTTTGGTAGTTTTATTCTGTTAGTGGCCAGAGGCTGCATCCTTCATCCCAGTTGTCCATCATCTGTTACTTTCTCAAAGCCAATAAGTGGATAGGTGTCCTCCACATCTCTGCCCTCTATATACCTGCTTATTATACCTAATGAGTAATTATCAACAATTACTGCTTCAATCATCTCTATGTGTCAGTCATAAATTTTCTCTGCCTATGTCAGTAGTTCCTAAAAGTTACTACACATCAAAATCACTTAGAAAGCTTATAAAACTTCCAATGCCAAGGATGTACACAATACTAAGTAAATAATAATGTCTTGGGTAGGAACCAGACATCATTATTTTTAAAGGATCCTCAGGTGATTCCAACGTACAGCAAAGTTTGGAAACCACTGACCTAGGTCCAGGTCCATACTTCTAACTTTCTGTTAGAAATCTGGATAGCTCATTAGTTCCTCAAACTCAATGTATCCAAGACTTATCTACCCTCTCCCCAAAACACAATCTTCCAGATTCCATATTTTTACATTAATCCTGTTGCCCAGGCCTCAAATTTAGGAGTTATCAATCAGCCAAACAACTACTGTAAATTATACTTCTGATATAAAAATTATTTTGGTCTTTGTTTTTCTACTACCAGACTCATTCAAGGCCTCATTACATCTCTCTTGGATTATGACAACACACAGGAATCACAAGTTTTTATAGAGTTTAAATTCTAAAAGTCAAAACTCTTAGGAAGGCACCACTTTGGCAACTAACATCATGTTGCAAATGAGCCAGTGCAGACAGTAGTTGCCCTAGGATTGGAATGGATCACTCCTTTTTTGAGCACTGGGTAAAGTAGTTGGCTTAAGTTTAGGAACAATGTTATACCAAAACAAAATGCACATATTTTAATTACAGAATTACACTCATCATAGTGAGATGCACACAATATGAGAGTCCCACAGGAACTGAGACCAGCTTAGGATATAGCATACTCATGCTCCCATTTCATCATGCTCACTCCAGGATATAAATTTCTTGAGTGGAATGGTGGACAAAAACTTCACAAAGTTTTCTGAAAAAATGTTATTTTCTTTCTTTTATTGTATATAATTAAATATATGAAGGTTAAAGTTTTGTTTCTCTGTGTGTGATGTGCCTCCAATTTAGTTTATAATGATCACCACCATTCCTACCCACCTCTAATCCATTTTTTTTTATTTTGCGTTTTTAAACTTATTTTTAATTTTTTTTATTTTAACTTCTCCATATACATTGTAGTTGATTTTGTGTCCTTTTATGCATACCTCTTTTCTCCCCCCCTTTTTCCCCTCCCCCCCAACTACCTCATATCTGTTCTCTTGTGTCAACAAGTTCAAGGAACTGTTGTGATTGTTGTGTCTTCTCCCCCCATGACCATTTATTTGTTTGTATATTTATTTATTTTTAGCTCCCCCAAAGAAGTGAAAACATATGGCATTCCTCTTTCTGTGCCTGACTCGTTTCACTTAATATAATTTTCTCTAAGTCCATTCATGTTGTTGAACATGGTAGTATTCCATTCTTTTTTTATAGCAGAGTAGTAATCCATTGTGTAGATGTACCAATTTTCCACTCTTCTGATGATGGACATTTGGGCTGGTTCCAACTCTTGGCTATTGTAATTAGTGCTGCAATAAACATGGAAGTACAGTTATCCTTCTGACATGATGATTTCCATTCCTCTGGGTATATTCCCAGCAGTGGAATAGCTGGGTCATATGGTAGATCTATCTGTAATTGTTTGAGGAACCTCCACACCATTTTTCATAAAGGCTGAACCATTTTGCAGTCCCACCAACAGTGTATGAAGGTTCCTTTTTCTCTGCAACCTCACCAGCATTTATCATTCTCAATCTTTTGGATATTAGCCATCCTAACTAGAGTGAGATGGTATCTCATAGAGGTTTTGATTTGCATTTCCTGAATGCTGAGTGATGTTGAGCATTTTTCATGTGTCTGTTGGCCATTAGTATATCATCCTTTGAGAAATTCCTATTCAGTTCCTTTGCCCATTTTTTAATTGGGTTAGTTGTTTTTTTGCTGTAAAGTTGTTTGAGTTCCTTGTATATTCTGGATATTAATCCTTTGTCAGATGTATATCTTGCAAATATTTTCTCCCACTCTGTTGGTTGTCTTTTCATTGTGTCGATTGTTTCTTTTGCTGTGAAGAAGCTTTTTAGTTTTATATAATACCATTTATTTATTTTTCCTTTGGTTGCCTCTGCTTTTGAGGTCATATTCATGAAGTCTGTACCCAATCCTACTTCCTGAAGTGTAGCCCCTATGTTTTCTTTAAGGAGTTTTATTGTTTCAGGACGCATATTTAATATTTTAATACATTTTGAGGTGATTTTGGTATATGGTGAGGGGTAGAGGTCTAGTTTTATTCTCCTACATATGAATATCCAGTCTTCCCAGCACAATTTGGTGAAGAGACAGTCTCTTCCCCAGTGTGTAGACTTGGTGCCTTTGTCAAAGATCACATGGTTGTACATGTATGGGTTGATTTCTTGGTTCTTTATGCTATTCTATTGATCCATGTGTCTGTTTTTATGCCAGTACCATGCTGTTTTGGTTATTATAGCTTTGTAGTATAGTTTAAAGTCAGGTAGTGTTATGTCTCCAGCTTTATTTTTTTTGGCTCAGGATTGCTTTGACTATTCATGGTCTTTTGTTATTCCATATAAATGTCTGGATAGTTGTTTCCATTTTTGAGAAAAATGTCATTGGAATTTTGATGGAGATTGCATGGAATCTGTAGATCACTTTGGGTAATATGGGCATTTTCACAATGTTAATTCTTCCAATCCAAGAGCACTCCTATTCAACATCATGTTGGAAGTACTAGCCAGACCAATCAGAGAAGAGAGGGAAATAAAGGGCATCCAGATTGGAAAAGACTAAGTCAAGCTGTCCCTGTTTGTGGATGACATGATCCTATATATTGAACTGTCTAAAGCCTCTACAAAACAACTGTTAGAGATGATAAATGATTTCAGCAGAGTTCCAGGATACAGAAGCAACACACAAAAATCAGTAGCATTTCTATACTCCAACAGCGAATATGCAGAAAAAGAAATAAAAAATGCTAGCTCATTTACAATAGCCACCAAAAAAATAAAATAAGTAGGAATAAAGTTAACCAAGGATGTGAAAAATCTCTACAAGGAGAACTGCAAACCACTGTTGAGAGAAATTATAGAGGAGACAAGAAAATGGAAAGATATCCCATGCTCACCTCTAATCCATTTTACATACTGTTGCCAGCTTAATCTTCCTGAAGCATAGTCTCATCATATGACTTTCCAGTTCAAAAATCATAAGTGGAGCCCCCTTAACCTAGTGAATTGTCACAATTCCCCAGCCTCTCACTCAAGGCCCTCTGTGTTCTGACTCTGATTCTGCCTCCCTAGTTTTATTAAGCATTGCTCCCCTTCGTGGATCATATGTCCCAGCCAATCTGATGTATTTACTTTTATGTGGCCACCTTGATACTTTTGTTCATGCTATTTCCCTTTGCTTATAATACTTCATTATTGTCCTATCTAGCTGTGATGAAATACTACTATACTTCAAGGCACAGCTCAAATGGAAATTTGGAAATTCTTCTAAGAGCTTTTTTTGTTGCCTCAATATATCTCACTATCTCTCTCTCTCTCTCTCTCTCTCTCTCTCTCTCTCTCTCTCTCTCTACATGCATGCATGCATCTATATATCATATCCCATACTGGATTGTCTTTTCCTGGAGAGCTATAAATGTGTCTTCTTCATATGACTCTATGTCACTGATTACACCTAAAACTACATGTCACACATAAGAGCCATTCAGTGAATAACTAAGAAATTAAAGCATTATAATGAGACAAAAATGATTTCATAATTCCTCCTCCTCCCACCTCTTGACCCCTGCCATGTTATTATACAATGTCTGTAAGTTTTATTTTAACTAACATGCTAGTAGTTATTTTATGAGATGACTCAGATTTTTAGAGGATAAACGGAAACTCAAAGCACAGCAATTGTATGAAGCATTGGGGGTGGGGGTGGGGATGAGGTGGAGGAAGAAACCAATTAAAGTTAATGTAATTACACCACAATAAAGAACATGACTTAGATGCTACCATTAGGCCCAAATTTATTGAATCCATTTGAAGGAAGTCTGAGAACTGAACATTATTTCTTTATCTTGCCCAATGGGAATGATCATGTTCATGTAGCTAAAGGATTGTAATAAATGGGCCAATTCACTCCTGAGAGTAAATGAGAGAAAAAGAAATGCATCTTAGCACATCCATGTTTCATTTTGCTGACATTTTCAAATGTGCATTGGAATTTCTTTACCAAAACTTCTGGGACAGGATGTAATATCCAGCTACTTGGAAAGCCTCCAAATGCCTTAATGGAAGTAAAAGGCTCAATCAGTGTCTTATCTCTGTCTCGTTAATAGAGTATATTTGTTGCATTGACATCAGTACTGAGTAAAAGTAGAAAAGTCAAAAACAGGTCAGAGAGAGTAGAAACAGGTAAATAAAGTCTGGCCAGTGAATAAAAAGTAGATTCAAGGGTTTGGTCAGAGTCACACACAGTGATAGGAACAGAAACCATCACACTTGAGTTTGCCAAGTCTATGTGTAAATACAAGAGGTATTACAGGAAGATGAATCTAAGCCCAGGAGTTTGAGGGTTGGGCCTTTCTGCTGTGGGTATGTCTTCAGAAAGCCTTAAGGACATGGCTCTTAGTCCATGGAGTTGTGTTTTCCCTCTATAGATGGATAAAAAGAGAATTATGAAAAGGAAAATCAG
Organism: Galeopterus variegatus; assembly: GCF_000696425.1. Classification (NCBI taxonomy): domain Eukaryota; kingdom Metazoa; phylum Chordata; class Mammalia; order Dermoptera; family Cynocephalidae; genus Galeopterus; species Galeopterus variegatus. The sequence goes on from NW_007732116.1 coordinate 69,797, forward strand.
TGGGTTAATAACTTCAGCATCTCTATAACTTGATGAACAGTGTCTTCAAACAGCTTGAATCTTGGGTGACAAAGATGTGCTAAATGTTCTCATCAGGGAAGTGACTTCAAAAAGGCATAGCCTACCATGATGTTTAAAAAGCAAGGCATTTTGATAGATAGAGAAATGAACCAGTGTTACAATAGTTTTCTTTATTACTCTATTGAAGTTGTTAGCGTGAATGCAACTATTGCAATAGCAGCAGAACAGTTTTATCAGTTAATCTTTAGTTTGATTGAAGCTTGTTATCTTAATGGTTCGAGTATAGTGATAACAAGGTCCAGAATATATATCCAGTGTCCACATAAGCTTTGCTTTTTACTCTGGTCACAGATTTCAGCCCTAATCTTGACCAGCCTCTGGACAAATATCACAAAGATCATAAAGAAGAACAGTTAAGATAACGTGCGATGTCTCACTATGGTACATCCTTACAACTTCAGAAGTATCTTAAGATGTATGACTTACTATCCTATATTACTCAGGGTAGGCTAAGTATATTGCAGTAACAAGAAATATCAGTGACTTGACATAACTAAAGTTTATTTCTCATTTGGATAGAGTCCACTGTGGGCCCCAGCTGATTCCTAAAGGTAGCTGTTCTCCTCTGTAGGGTGCCTTGGTCTTTGGCCTTTGGCCCTTCGATTTCAAGTCCCCCTTCAGGATTGCTACGGCAGGAAAGTAAATACTACTGTTATTACTAGTGAGGAAACTAAAGCCAAGATGGATTAAGTTTACCTCCTCATGATTACATCACATACCTAGTGATTGGCTTAACAAGAACTAAAACCAAAGTGTGTCTGATTTTATTGCTTGAGTATCTAACTATATTGCCACACTGTCTTGCCAATGTACAGTAATCATCGATGCTCCCAGTATGTAATCTTTGAGGTCCTACAAGATCATTAACAACAACAACAACAACAGTTACAAAAGAAAGAAAGAAAAAGCAATCATTCCATTTACTAAGGCGGAAAAGTGAGCCATGAATTTAGGAAAGTCTTTACCAGACTTAGGAGAAATGAGAGAGATTTCTGTTTTCTACCCACAGCCTTCTGACTAATTGTAAGATTACTGTACTGATATGAAAGTACTTCAAAATTCTAATGGCTTAGAGTTGGGGTTAGCCTTGGTAAATTTTTCCAAAGCCTTCAAGAAAGCATTCTTCAAATTCATGCAATTAATCTTTCAGTAAATGTACATTTACCTTCAGATCAAATTCTCAGCCCTATACATTTGATTCAATAAAAACTGAAAAGTAAAAAGATTATTTGTTTATTTTAAAAATGTAAAAATATAAATGAACAAAGAAAGAGAAGTTCACTGATGTATTTGCTTCCATAGTTTCACACTATACAAATGCTGAATAGGCTGAAGCTCTTACCTTCCTTGGATTCTATATTCTGGAAAGAAGAAAACATGTGCTGAACAGCTTGTCTGAGAAAAAAGAAATGGTTGGATGAGTTTTGTGGCAAGCAGACCTTCTGTGTGATCTCAAAGAGGTCTGAGTAGAAGCCACTTTTTACAAATTCCTCTTGAAAGAAGTGTGAATATTTTATCTTTAAACCAGAAGGGGGATGGTTGTATATGACTTTGTTTTGAAGATTGTAGAGAAGGCATTACATTTCGAGCCTGTCTGAAGTCCAGAAGAGATAGCTGTTTGAGATGTTGTAAAAACGTTAACCAGAGTTATTCCTTCTGTTGATAAGAACAGTTTTCCCTGTCTTTTGGCATAATATGTACATAAGAAAGGTCTCAGATTTTGGTGGAATGGCAAATGTCCCTTCAACTTTTAAAGATCATCTTATTCATGGAGGTAGTGAGTTAGAAGAACAGAAGAAAAAAATGGCAAAGACAGACACCTTTCATGGCCAGTAAAACTTGAGCCTTTTATCTTTTTATGGTCAATTTACATTTAAATGGAGAGACCCCTTAGTGCTGATGGAGGTGATAGGGAAAATAGTGTCTGAATCATGAATAATAAACATCAGGGGGAAATGTCAGTTTTTCAACCTCCTAGCACATTTTGTTGCTATGACAACAGAATGCAAAGTGTTCTCTTAAAGGGAAACATAACGATTTGTTGGAAATAAAAGCAAAACTAACCAAACATAATATATTTAAATATAATTTTAGATTCATTAAAACCAAGGATATACCAAAAAGGACATAGAGTTCTCTGATTTTTGAGGAGATGTAATTTTGAGAAGATCCATGCTGAGGGTTCTGAGAAGAAGCATTAAGATGCAACTTTTCCATCCCTCCAACTCTTAAAACTCATAGGACTACAGCCATTAGTAGGCCCATCTGGTGTAGAGCCAGAAATTGGCACCGAATGGAGATAGATCCTTTTAGTTCTCAGACATTTAAGCAGGCTGTGTTTTAACATTCTCGCTGCATACATAATTTTTCAAACTGAGCCCATGTTAATTATTTTTTAAACCATTAAACATAGCTTGAACTCAACTAAACCTAAAATTAAAATTTTCCATGTTACAAGGTGGCTCCTGCCTATCTACCAAAGGAAGTAATGCTGCGACATGGTTATAGAGCTTCCCCATATAAAATTCTGTAAATATAGGAAAAATAATTTTCCAGAAGTGGAGAGAATGTATTCTATTGATTTATTTTAGTCTAGATGGGGTTTAGATGATTGATCTTATCAGTATCAGCTCAAAATTGCCTTTGGAGAGCTCTTGCTTCCATACCCAGATAAGATGATTGTAGCCCATGGCAGATATCATTAAATTGATAATAGATCTCTTTTATGCCAAGCCTGGAAGCAGTTTCAGCACCCTTCTCTAGGTGCTCCTAAGCGGCTAGCAGCCTATATATTGTTTAGGACTGGCATAAGAGATGAGACCAATTTGCTAACTCTGCTTCATCCTATAGAAACAATTACCACTCCTATATTTCATTCTAGGTTTGGGAACTCAAAAAGTGAGCTCAAGTCCTCCCTCTTCCAGTGAGCTTCCCTGATTGCTCCTGTCCACACTCACTTCTTCCATGGAAATCTTATTACGTATATCGTTTGTGCCACATATTTTAGTTCTTGGTTGTCCCATGGATCTTAAGCCTCTCTCCAAATATGTGTTTGAGAGGCATTTCCAAATGATAAGGCAGAGCCTTCATCAACAGTATGACTTATGCCTCTTTCTACACTGGCCATGACACTGGAGTGTTAAATCTCCTGGTCTGATTTTCTATCCACAGATATAGAGGTTCTGGCTTAGTAGAGAAGGGGAAAAAGAAGGAGCTCAGGGAGGCATTTTTGATTTGCTTTGTTTTGTTGGTTTTTTGTTGGCTTCATGCCCATACTCAAATTGGAATATAGTTAAAGTTTTTCTTTGGTGTCCTACAGAAACCCTCCATCCCACTCCCATATGTGCGACTCCATTCGTCTTGTCACAGAAGGAAAGTTCTGATAAATTGTGGTAAGGGATTTCATGTATTACTCTTTTGGAGGTATTTTTGCATTTCTAAATGGGTATCTAGAGAGGGCAATACTTAATCCAAAAAACATATCTTCAATGGAAGAATTCCAGGCATTATGATTTCTTAAGGAAGGAAGAGAGAAGCTATTTGGGGGCAGGATGTCACAAATCATGACATTTGAACAGCCACTCATTGTAACTACACATAAGGCTGACACTGGTAAGTGACTGGCAGCTATACTTATTCAACTTGGTCCATGTTTGCATAATGCCATCAGCTCTCTCTGTGGTTTAGACACCTGTATATTGTGATTGAGTATAGTTGTCACATCGTGAACCAATGGGAAAAATTTATATTGAAGTGTCACTGGTCACACTGAAAGAGCAATAAAAACAAATTCATTACCCCAATTTGCAGCTAGCCATCAAATATTAGTATAGAAAAATAAAACTATATGTTGGGTGATCAGGCCTCAAAGGTACTGCTTTTCTTAGTATTTCTTCAAGTGCAGTCAATTATAAGTAAAATTATAAAGTAGACTGTTGGGGGGAACTCTAGACTCCCTGAACATTTTCATTTTTGGAGACTTCTCTGAATCCCAGGGTCTCAAGCACTTGCCCCTCTTTCCCAAGCAAACTTGCTTTTTTTTCTTCAAACTAGGTGTCAGTCACTGAAACAGCACAGAAGAGGATTTCTCAAGCTGCTGTTCTGTGAAACAAATTTGTTAAAGCAGGTTCCCGTGAAAAGATACGTTTAGGAAAAATGCATTTCCATAGTGCCTCTTGGACTTTTGCCATGCATATTAACACTTTAAGGCCTGGAAATGTTCAAAAATGAAAAAATCTGTTTAACTTTGTTTAACCCAGTATCTTCAAAACTAGTTTAACCCTTTTGTCAGATAACAACCCTTAAAAATCCCCCAGTATTAATGTTCTATGGAACAAAATTTGGAGAATTTTGCCACAGAGTACATTCTTCAGGTTTCTTTTCTTTTCTTTTAATCTTTTAAACTGGTATAAGGCATGAAAGAAAAGGATATATTCATAAGAGTAGATTTTCAGCACTCCTCTAGGTGTTAAAGGAATATTCTCTTTTTTCCTTTTTTTTCTTCTTATTTAACCACTGAAACTTCCCCAATGACCTTTAACTTTGAATTATATAAGCCTACAATGTTTGAGGAATAGCATGATGTAATACAAGTTATACAGGTTTTGGAGTTGGACAGACCTGTCTTTAAATCCAGTTAATTCACTTATTAGTTGTGTGGTCTTTTGCAGCTAAATTAGTGTTTTTATAACCTCACTTTCATTACTTCTAAAATGGAAATAATACCAATATTACAAGTCTGTTTTGAGAATTAATTGAAATAACATGTAAAACACTTAACACAATGAATATTTTTATTTTTTGATCTCTTTTCCTACATTCATCACATAAGTAGAGTTAACTCTTTCTGTAAGTATGCTCTGCTAGGAAAAAGTATTCCATAAATTCTGTGTGTTTGTACATAAACATTATTACTTTTGAAAAAAGAAGGATTTACCTTTTTGCAGAACTAAAAGAATAAAATTTTCCATGAGTTGTTATGTGCATATAAAGAGCCATCCTTTTTTTTTTTTTGCTTTTTGGTTTCTTGTACTATTAATTTCCAAGCCTCAAAAACCAGTAAGGTGTTACAACCTTGCCAGCACTAGCTCAAACTCTTGCTATTAAATACGGGATGCCTCACATACCATTCCAAAATATTGGCTTTAGCAACAAATGAATTATTAAATGTCAAATTGTTATTTCCCATGACAGTTTCCAAATGCACTGGGTCTGCACTAACAAGTAGTGAAATGTGCCTCCAGCTGCCTCACAGCTGTGGAAGAAACAGATCGTAGCTCTAGTTGACTCATTTTACCTGGCAGCAGAGCACTGGAAGGCTCACCCACCTGTCAGCACACATTTCTCTTCCAATCTCCTCAAGCTCCTTCAAGGAATTTTAAAAAGAAAATCAAGAGCTATTCAAAGTAGTGGCTTTTATAAGGACATTTCAAGTACAGTTAACTCTTGATAGTTTACTTATATGGTGTCCATTTTGTCAATTAAAACCAATTGACCATATTTTTTTTAACTTGACTGCATATTCTTTCTTTTTACACCCACAAAATGAGTAGTTTGAGAAATAATAGGTTCATTAATTAAATTTGTTATACAAAACAGCATCTAGTATTTCTAAGCAAGAAAACAATCAATTAGAAAATATTTTAACCCAAGTTCTCTTTGTACTGCAGATGAGAGAATAATTTCTTAGATCAAGTTAAACTCTTTATTACACATGTTGATGAGAAAGTTTTGCTAGGCTGTAGGTTCTCCTTCTGAAACACGTGACATTATCACTTACTCATGGCTTTCAAATGAAATGAATAAAGGCTGGCATCTCAGTTAATATGAGCAAATAATTGCCCAGACTATTCTTGTTAATTGGGATCACCTGGAATAAAATTGTCAATTTTTCACTCTTCTAAACATTAGCCTGGTATAATTCCCTGTATCTATAGGCAGAAATATGTGAAAGGTGATTACCAAAACATATCCTTGCTAACGTACTTCTTCCATTACTCTTTCTAAGTAGGTAGTGAGCTAGGAGATTTAGTTCAAAAACAATTTGGTGGTAATGTACCATTGTGGAATTTTTTTTTTTTTTACATTACACAATCCTGTTTATTTTATTTTATTTTATTTTACTTCTCAAAGTACATTGTACTTGATTTTCATGCCCCTTTACCTGTTCTTCTCCAACCTCTCCCATCCCCTGCCACATTGTATCTACTCGCTTGACTTAAATAGTTCAAGGAATTTTGTGGTTATTCTATCTTCCTCCTCCCACTACCCTTTATTTGATTGTATGCTTTATTTATTTATTTATTATTAGCTCCCACAAAGAAGTGAGAACATGTGGCATTTCTCTTTCTGTGCCTGACTTGTTTCACTTAATATAATTTTCTCTAAGTCCATACAAGGTTGTTGCGAATGGCAGTATTTCATTCTTTTTTTATAGCAGAGTAGTATTCCACTGTGTAGATATACAATAGTTTCCTTATCCACTTATCAGATGATGGACATTTGGGATGGTTCCAGCTCTTGGCTATTGTAAATGGAGCTGCAATAAACATTGGAGTACAGGTATCCCTTCAGCGTGATCATTTCCATTCCTCTGGGTATATTCCCAGCAGTGGAATCACTGGGTCATATGGTAGATCTATCTGTAGTTGTTTGAGGAACCTCCATATCATTTTCCATAAAGGCTGTGCCATTTTGCACTCCTACCAACAGTGAATGAGAGTTTCTTTTTGTCCACAACCTCTCCAGCACTTATCATTCTCAGTCTTTTGGATATTAGCAATCCTAACTGGAGTGAGATGGTATCTCAGTGTTGTTTTGATTTGCATTTCCTGAATGCTGAGTGATGTTGAGCATTTTTTCATGTGTCTGTTGCCCATTCATATATCTTCCTTTGAGAAATGCCTATTCAGATCCTTTGCCCATTTTTTTTAATTGGGTTAGTTGTTTTTTTGCTGTAAAGTTGTTTGACTTCCTTGTATATTCTAGATATTAATCCTTTGTCAGATGTATATCTTGCAAATATTTTCTCCCACTCTGTTGGTTGTCTTTTTACTCTGTTGATTGTTTCTTTTGCTGTGCAGAAGCTTTTTAGTTCGATATAATCCTATGTATTTATTTTACCTTTTGATGCCTGTGCTTTTTGGGTCCTATTGATGAAGTCTGTACCCAATCCTACTTCCTGGAGTGTTTCACCTATATTTTCATTAAGGAGTATTATTGTTTCAGGATGTATATTTAATTCTTCAATTCACTTTGAGTTGAATTTGGTACATGGTGAAATGTTTCTAGTTTCATTCTTCTATGTATGAGTATCCAGTTTTCCCAGCACCACTTGTTGAAAAGGCAGTCTCTTCCCCAGTATGTAGACTTGCTGCCTTTGTCAAAGCTCAGATAGCTGTAGGTGTGTAGGTTCTCTATTCTATTCCATTTATCCATGTGTCTATTTTTATGCCAGTACAATGCTGTTTTGGTTATTATAACTTTGTAATATGGTTTAATGTCAGGCAGTGTTATGCCTCCAGCTTTTTTTTTTTTTTGCTCAGGATTGCTTTGGCTATTCATGGTCTTTTTGTTATTCGATATAAATGTCTGGATAGCTTTTTCTATCTCAGAGAAAAATGTCATTGGAATTTTGATGGGGATTGCATTGAATTTGTAGATCACTTTGGGTAGTAAGTATGGACAGTTTTGCAATGTTAATTCTTCCAATCCAAGAGCGTGGGATACATTTCTATCTTCTTGTGTCCTCTTTAATTCCTCTCAACAGTCATTTGTAGTTCTCATCTTAGAGATTATTCACATCTTGGTTGACTTTATTCCTAAGTATTTAATTTTTTTGGTGGCTATCATAAATAAGCTAGCTTTCTTGATTTCTTTTTCTGCATGTTCATTGTTGGAGTTTAGAAATGCTACTGATTTTTTCATGTTGATTTTGTACCCTGCAACTCTGCTGAAATCATTTATCAACTCTTAAAGACATTTTCTTTTTGTAGAGGCTTTAGTTGCTTTGATATATAGGATATCATCAGCAAACAGGGACAGTTTGACTTCATCTTTTCCAATATGGATGCCCTTTATTTCCTTCTCTTCTCTGATTGCTCTGGCTAGTACTTCCAACACTACGTTGATTAGGAGAGGTGAGAGTGGGCATCCTTGTGTAGTTCCAGCTCTTAAGGCAAAAGCCCATTCAGGATGATATTGGCAGTGGGTTTATCATATATGGCTATATGTTGAGATACTTCCTGTTTAGACCTAACTTGTAGAGAGTCTTTATCATGAACAAATGTTGAATTTTGTCAAATGCTTTTTCATCATCTATACAGATGATCATATGGTCTTTGTCTTTGATTTTATTGATGTGGTGTATCACATTTATTGATTTGCATATGTTGAACCAATATTGCATCCCTGGCATGAATCCCAGTTGGTCATGGTGTATAAGTTTGTGTATGTGTTACTGTGTTCTGTTAGCGAGTATTTTATTTAGGGTTTTTGCATGTAATTTTCTTCAAGGATGTTGGCCTGTAGTATTCTTTTTTTGTTATGTCTTTATCTGGTTTGGTGTCAGAGTTATGTTTGTCTCATAGAATGAGTTTGGGAGAATGGCCTCTGTTTCCATCTTTTGGGATAGTTTGAAGAGAATTGGTATTAACTCCTCTTTGAAGGTTTGGTAAAATTCAGCTGTAAAGCCATCTGGACCTGGACTTTTCTTGGTTGGATGATTGCTGATTATCAATTCAATGTCCGTTTCTTGTTATTTGTCTGCTCAGGTTATGTACCTCTTCTTGGTTCAGTATACATAGTTTGTATGTGTCTAGACACTTCTCCTTTTCCTCCAGATTTCCAAATTTGTTGGCATATAGTTGTTTATAATAGTCTGTAATGATTCTTCATATTTCTGACATTTTAGTTTTAATATCACCTTTTTCATTTTTATTTTTTGTTATTTGGGTCTTCTCTCTTCTTTTTTTAGTTAGCCTTGCTAATGGTTTGTCAATTTTATTTATCTTCTCAAAAAAACAACTTTTTGTTTCATTGATCTTTTGTATCATTTTTTGGGTCTCTATTACTTTAAGTTCTGCTCTGATCTGCTAACTTTGCGTTTGGATTGTTCTTGTTTTTCTAGTTCTTTAAGGTGAAGTGTTAGGTTGTTTACCTGCCATCTTTCCATTCTTCTGAAGTAAGCATTTAATGTGATAATTTTCTCCTTTTGTACTGCTTTTGCAGTATCTCACAGGTTTTGGTATGATGTGTCATTATTTTCAATAGTTTCAATAAATGTTTTGATTTCCTGTTTAATTTATTTTTGGCCCCATATGTCATTAAGTAGAATGTTGTTTAATTTTCATGTATTTGTATAGTTTCCAGAGTTTCATTTGTTATTGATTTCTAATTTTAATCCATGTGATCTGAAAAAACACATGGAATAATTCCAAATTTTTTGAATTTGTTGAGACTTGCTTTGTGACCGAACATGTGGTCTATCCTGGAGAATGTTCCATGTGCTGATGGGAAGAGTGAATATTCTGAGGTTGTTGGATGGAATGTTCTGTAAATATCTACCAAGTCCAATTGTTCTAAAGTATTGTTTAGATCTTGCATTTCTCTGTTGATTTTTTGTCTAGATGATCTGTCCAATATTGAGAGTGGGTTGTTCAGATCACCTGCTATTATGGTATTAGTGTTTATGTCATTCTTTAGGTCTAATAGTGTTTGCTTTATAAATCTGGGTGGTCTGACATTGGGTGCATATATATTTATGTTATGTCTTCTAGCTGTACAGATCCTTTTATCATCATATAGTGGCCTTCTTTGTCTCTTTTTATGGTTTTTGGTTTAAAGTCTATTTTGTCCAATATAACAGCTACTCCTGCTCATTTTTGATTTCCATTTGCATGGTATATCCTTTTACATCCTTTCACTTTTAGTCTGTGTGTGTCTCTACACGAGAATTGGGTCTGTTAAAGGCAGCATATACTTGAGTCTAGCTTTTTAATCTACTCAGTCTGTGTCTTTTGAATGGACAATTTAATCCACTCACATTTAGGGTAGTTATTGACAAGTATTGTTTAATTGCTGTCATCTAATTGCTTCACATTTAGATGATTTAAATATCTTTTGATCATTACTTCCCCTTTTATTTCTGTTCTTCAATGTTAGCTGGAAATTTAAGGTAGCATATTTTAGCTTCTTTCTCTTTCTTGCTGGCATTTTTGTTTCAATTGTGGGTTTTGCTCTTTCTTACGTATTTGTGATAGTGGCTACCAGAATTGAGATTCCAGATGAACGACTCCCTTAAGATTTTCTTGCAGGGCTGGTTGTGTGGTGTTGAACTCCCACAACTTTTGTTCATCTCAGAAATACACTATTTCTCCCTCATTTCTGAAGAAGAGCCTTGCTGGGTAAAGAATTCTTGGCTGACAGTTTTTTTCTTTAATATTTAATATTTAATAATATTTCTATAATATCTCCTAGGGAGGAACATTTTGAATTTATTCTGTTTGGGGACCTTTGAGCTTCCTGGATCTGAAGGCCTGTGTCTCTCCCCACACATGGGAAGTTTTCTGTTACTATTTCCTTGAATATGTTTTCAATACCTTTTCCTTCTCCTCCCCTTCAGGAATACCTGTGATTCAGATGTTAGAGCGCTTGAGGTTGTCTGCCATCTCTCTTAGATTTTCCTCATTACTTTTAATTATTTTTCCTTTCTTTGTTTGGCTGAGTTATTTCAAAAAGACCTTGTTCAAGCTCTGAGATTGTTTCTTCTGCTTGCTCTACCCTGCTGCTCAAGCTCTCTGTTGTGTTTTTTTATTTTATTGAGTGAATCTTTTATTTCTAGAAGTTCTTCTACAGGCTTTTTAAAGGTATTAATCTCTGTAAATTTCCTCCTTCATATTCTGGATATTTTTTCTTGTTTCTTTGTGTTCTCTAATTGAGTCTTCTTGTATTTGAGTTTTTTTAAGATCATTTTTCTGGATCCTTTTTCAGACATTTCAAGGATTCCTTGAAGTCCGAAGACTTGTTCATGGAGTCTGAAATTTGAGCATTACTTCAGTGGTGTCATATCTTTGTTTATTTGTAGTTCTAGTAATTTTTCATTGATGTTTGGTCATTTGGTAGAGGGTTTGCTTCTATTACACTGAGGCTGGCTATGAGGATAAAGATTACTTCCTCTGTTTTCAGGCCTTACTGGTGACTCTTCTTATATCAGTGTAGTTGAGTGAGCTGTAGGTTACCTGTGGAGTGGCTCTGTCTGCTTCTGTGCTTGTGAATTGTCTTTGCTTGGCTGTAGGTATGGTGTTGGCTCTATCACACCACCTTGGGTCCTGTTCCAGAATCTGTGGCCTTAGAATGAGCCCCCAGTGCTGCACAGATCTCCTTGGCTCAGCTCGGTGGGGTGGGCTCAGGAGCTGGTGCTGCTTCCCTCTGCATCCAAGAAGGGGGGAGGGGTAACCCCACACCATGTGAGTCTTCTTGGCTCACCTTAGTGGGGTGGGCCTTTTGGGCTGGTGCTGCTTCCCTCCAGGTCCAAGAAGAGGGTGGATTTGTGTTTCTAAATGACTAAAGCTTGAGTTTTTCTTTTCACTTTTTTGATACAGTTCCTTTCTTGATCAATCATTTCCTTTGCTGAAGACAAAAAAATTCCTAAGTGTTTCTGCGTAATCTGAAGAGATCATGGAAGCACTTATTTTTAGTGAAGCACTTAGGGTAATCTCGTCATGTATTAGTTAGCATAACCTGTATTATACTAACAAATCTTAATGACTTAATAATACCATCAAATCTTGTTGACTTAATTAAAAAAAAATCATTTATGTTACATGCCCAGTGCAGGTCAGTGTGGGATTTTGCTCCTTACAGTAACTCAGGGATCTAAGTTGATGGAGGCTTCACCAATACAGAAAGATTGACCTTTTCAATCACTGTGAGGCAGTAAGAAATCACCAGAGAGTTTCTCAATATAAATTAAATGCTTCAGGATGGAGGTAAACATTCATTGTCCAGAATAAGTTATATGTCTCCACCTAACTATAAGGGATCTGAGAAGTGTGGCAGATCATGTTGATATTTGGGGAGCTGTAAATACATATACTACAGTGACCTTATGCATCAAATATCCCTTTGATTCTTTCTTCCAACACATAGAACAAACTCATTCCCTGCCAAAGAAGCTAATCCAAAGCTCCATAAAGCTGCTCTATCATGGTGAAAACCAAGGGTCTCCGTGATGCAAAGTAATTTTTTTTTTATTGTGGTAAAATCACATAAAATTTACCATTGTGAGCATTTTTAACTGTAGAATTCAGTAGTGATAAGTATATTCACACTGTTGTGAAACAGATCTCCAGAAATATTTTATCTTGCAAATCTGAATCTCTATGTCCTCTAAACAACTCTTTTTTCTTCTCTCCCTAGCCCCTGTACTCATCATTCTACTTTTTGTTTCTATGAATTTGATTAGTTTAGATAGCTCGTGTAAGTGGAATCTTATTGTATTTGCCTTGTTGTGACTAGCTTTTTTTCACTTAGCACAAATTCCTCAAGATTTATCTATGTGACAAGATTACTTTCCTTTCTAAGGCTGAATAATACTCTATTGTATATATATATATATATATACACACAACATTTTAATTATACATTCATCAATCCATGGACAATGAGGTTGGTTTCACCTCTTGGCTATTGTGAATAGTGCTGCTATGAATATGTGTGTGCAAATACCTCTTTGAGGTCCAGCTTTCAATTCTTTTGGGTGTATACACAGAAGTGGGATTGCTGTATCATATGATAGTTCTATTTTTAACTTTCTTAGAACCTCCATACTGTTTGCACCATTGTAAAAATTGTTGCACCATTTTATCCTCCCACCGACAGTACACAAGGGCTCCAATTTCTCCAAATTCTTACCAACAGTTTTTGTCTCTCTTTTTTTTTTGATTTATAAAGAAAATGAAATTTATTGCTTATGGTTTCTGAAGCTGGGAAGTCCAAAGTCCATCTGCTGGGGCAACAGTGACCTAGGGGTCTCACATTGCAAGATGAAATCAGAGAGAGTAGAGAGAGGTCTTTTGTATTTTTTATAATAGCCATCCTAACAGGTGTGAGGTGATAACCTCATTGTGGCTTTGATTTCCATTTTTCTGATGATTAGTGACTGGAATATCTTTTCAAATGCCTGTCGGCCATTTGTATGACTTCTTTGGAGAAATGTCTTTTCATGTATTTAGCCCATTTTTAAATGAGCTTATTAGTTTTTTGCTATTGAGTTGTAGGCATTCCTTATGTATTTTGGATATTAAACCCTTATCTGATATATGGTTTGAAAATGTTTTCTTCCATTCCATAGGTTGCCTTTTCACTCTGTTAAGTGAGATAATATCTTACTGTGGTTTTGATTTGCATATCATTGACTAGTGATGCTGAGCATCTTTTCATATGCTTGCTGGTGTATCATCATTAATGAAATGTTTATTCAAGTACTTTGCTCATATTTTAATTGAGTTATTTGATTTTTCTTGTTGAATTGTAGGAGTCCTTTATACACTCTTGATATTAACCCCTTGTCAGATAAACGATTTACAATTTTTTTTTAAATTTTGTATTTGTCTTTTCACTCTGTTGATTATTTTCTTTGCTGTGCAAAACCTTTTTGTTTTTCTTGCCTGTGCTGTTGCCGTTATATCCATGAAATTATTGCCAAGTCCAAATGTCATGAAGATTTTCCCCTATGTAAGATAAGGGTCCAACTTTATTCTTGTTCATGTGAATGATATCCAGTTTTCCTAACAGTTTTTGTTGAAGACTGTTCTTTCCCCATTGATCACTCTTGCACCCCTGTTGAAGATCATTTAACTCTATATGAGAGGGTTTTCATTTGGGCTCTATATTATGTTCCATTACTGTATTTGTCTGTCTTTATGCTAGTACCACTTTGGTTTGATTAATGTGGCTCATTACTTTCACTATTTGGGGTCCCTTGAGTTTCCCTATGAATTTCAGGGTAAGTTTTTTATTTCTGCAATAAATGTTGTGAGTTTTTGATAAATATTGCATTGAATCTGTAGGTCATTTTGGGTAGTATGGACATCATAACAATATTAAGATTTCCAATCCATGAACATGGGATGTCTTTCCATTTACTTGTGTCTTTAGTTTATTTCAGAAATATTTTAATTTTTCGAGTACAATTCGTTTACCTTTTTGGTTAGGTTTATTCCTAAGTATTTTATACTTTTTAATACTATTGCAAATGGAATTGTTTTCTTAACTTCCTTTTCTGAATTGTTTACTGTTAGTTTATTGAAAAGCAACTGATTTTTTGTGTTGATTTTGTATCCTGCAGTTTCCTTAGTTCATTTATTAGCTCTAACAATTTTTTTCTGAACCTAGGGTTTTCTACTCTAAAAGGAAAAAACAAACTGTTTTTTTCCTCTTTTACTCTCACACTTAACATAGTACGTTTCTGTGACCAGAGGTGTGTGGGGTTTTCCCCACACCAAGCTATTCTCTGGTGGACACCAACTGGGTCTCCTATAATTCAATTCAATTCTGACACTACCTACTTGGGGATAGTGCCAATTTCTACAGGTTAAGAGCTCAGTTGCACAAGACTGCCCTCCCCCTTCAGATGCCAATTGCAAATCTCAGGTTGTGGCCTGTACTTCTGACTGCCTGGCTGTAAATCATGGTTTCCACACCCCCACCCTCTTAGTTTCAATAATTTGCTAGGAAGGCTCACATAACTCAAGAAAACACACTTTATGTTTGCTAGTTTATTTTAGAGAATATTATAAAAGATACAGATAAACAGCCAGGTAAAGAGATGGATAGGGTGAAGTATGGTGGGGGCAGGGAATGCCAAGCTTCCATGCCCTCTCTGGGCGCATCACCCTGCCAGCACGTCCATGTGTTCATCAAATCTTGTACAAGAGTTTTTATAGATCCTTATCTCCAGCTCCCCACCCCTTCTCAGAGGTCATTGGGTGTGACTGAAAGTTGCAGCCCTCTAATCTTCTAATCACTTGGTATTTCTGGTAACTGGCCCCACCCTGAAGCTATCTAGGGGCCTCACCCCAAATAACCTTATTATCATAAACTTAGGAGTTATAAAATAGGCTCATTATGAATAACAAATGATATTCCTATCATTCAGGAAATTTTAGAGGTTTTAAGAGTTCTATGACTGGAACTAGGAACAAAGACCAAGTACATTCATGTCTTGCTTAAGGACAGGGATACATTCTGAGAAATGCATCATTAGGTGATTTCCTCATAATGTGAACATCACAGAGGTTACTTACACAAACCTAGATGGTATAGCCTACTACTCATGTAGATTATATGGTATAGGGGGTTGCTTCTACGCTACAAACCTGTATAACATTTTACTGTACTGAATACTATGGGCAATTGTAACACAATGGCTATGACAACACTAGGTAATGGCTCTATTATAATTATATAATAGTTCAATTTTCAGCTCCATTGTAATTTTATGGGACCACCATCACATATGTGGTCCATCATTGACTGAAATATTGTTATGTAACATATGACTGTATATTTCATATTATACCACAAGCCATACCTTGGTCTTTGACCACAGATCCCTTAAAACAAAAAAATCATAACAGTTAAAAATACTGACACATTACTAGAGTCTCATTAATGATTAGGGTCATTAATAATTAGTCCACTCCATCACTATATGTACAAAAATGTCTTCCAGGGTGAGTTTACTCAGGTTTGTAGACTTTCATTTGATCTTTTCAGGTTCCAAAAGCAGAAGTGGTCTCAGAAAACATATAGCTTCACCTTTTCAGGCATCCAGTATAATTCAACTAAGAGACAATATTGTCTCTTGCTCTGAGCTTATTTTGAGGTATTAATGTAATATTGGATTTCCCTCATTACCAAACACATTTATTCACTTTTTTACCCTAAACTATTATTCCTCTTTCTGTCCATTTATGCCCAAAGTTTTCCACCTTGAAAGGAACATTAGGCTTGGCCAATGTTTTGGTCTTGATTGCAGGCAGCAATACTAATTTAGTGAATACCTTTCCCTCAGTTCACTCCCATTCATGTAGGGTAGGGTTACACTGATACAAAGCTAGTGGTCTGTCTTAACCACTAGGTAATACAACTGCATTTACTCTTGACTCCAGTTTTCCTGGTCGGGAAAGGCACAACCCATCCCATCAGACCCTTAGTAATTCTGACACAGTATTTAAAAATGTAGGTACAATTTCTTGCTTTGGAATCATTCCCTTTTTGACAACTGTAATTGCAGCCCTGGTACTTTGACCACTGCATCAGGTAGAAAAAAATAAGTTGAGCTGATATGGGGGAAGAAAGAAAGGAAAAAAAAATGTAATTATCACACCAGCATCTTCCCCTACCCCTTCTTCAGGATATTGGAGACACTCCCTTTGCCCCTCTCATGTTGAGTGTGAGAACACATTTGTGAAGACATGTAAGCTAGCCCTTCAGTTATATTTTAGATAAGCAGTATCTGAGTTGCCCATTTCAATCCTCTGTCAAACTATTATTCGAAGAGAATACTTCTCCACCCTTTTTTGGATATCATGGGCTATAAAGTGTGTTCCTTGAAGAAATATGACTTGCTAGTTTTAACTGGTGCAATATCTTCTGTTCCAGTTCTTTTACATCACTCTGAACATTTGCATCTATCCCTAGGTAAGCAAGGCCCAGTGCAGAGCCAGTGTCTTCCTATAAAGACCCATTTTTAGCCCCCAGGGCCAACAGCATTAGTCTCACTTGCCAACAGTGTTCAGGGCCTTCCCACTAGGGAATCTGTCACATGGCCATCTTGCAGTCTCTGTCTCTTTTGCTGGCAGATAGAACAGTTTTCACTGACATTTTGTACCTCAGAGTGTGTAAGAAGAATATTTCTAGATTTAGCCCATCCCTGCATTTCTGTAGTACCCCCATATTAACTCATTTCATGCACCCAGGTGGCCAGCTCAAGCAAGCACATGGAAATATCTGTTCCAATCTATTCCAATCACCTTCCAGACGTGGAAGGGGGTGCTGATGGGCATCAATATGTTCTGCTTTAGTAAATCCCTCAGATTTCAATAGGGCTGTGCTCCATATGGGCATTCTTTTAATAGGTTAGGTTTCCATTGCCCTCCTGTCTGAACATGTGGCCAGGTCACTGGTCACTGCCCAGAAGTAAGTAAAAACCCAAACAGAGCAGCTTTCACCTCACTACTGTTTAATTCTTCCAACATTGCTAGGGAAAAAGACGGGGGGCGAGGAGAGAGAGAGAGGGAGAGAGGGGGCGAGAGAGAGCACGAGCGAGCATGCAATCCAGCCCACTGAGCTGATGTTTTGCTTCTAACTTCTTTGGCCAGAGTAGTGGGCTTTCAAACAGGATGTTGTTTCTTCACTTTGGAACTGCCATCCACAAACCAAGTAGCTCCTTGTCAGTCACTTGAGAGCTGTTTATAGGGTACTGCTCAAATGATGATAGTATCCAGCAGCTTCTCACACAGTTCCAGAGTCAGTCCTAGGGGGAAAAAGCTCCCTTCTTGTATCTCCTCCTTGCATTCCCCAGGTTGTTATACTAAATAAACTATTTCTATTTTATTATTATTATTATTATTATTATTTTAATTTTTATTGAATCAAAATTGATTATACATATTTTTGGGTTCAACATTGAAATATGTTGATCAAATCAATATTACTAGCATATATATTATTACAAATCGTAATTATTCTTTATGCCCCTTGTCCAATCTCTCCCTTCCCCCATTCCCTCCCCCTCCCCCCTCTAATTACCCTAGATTACTTCTCTCCTTCTGAAAGAATAATGGTTACTCTGTTAATTTGTTGCCTAGATGATCTGTCCAATGTTGAGAGGAATGATCAGGTCCCCCAATACAATCATAGAGTGGATGCCTCTTCTGTCACTCTGAAATGGGCTCTGTGGGAAAAGACATCCTCCTTCTTTCTTTATCTCTGCTGGTGACTCTTCTTGTGTTAATACACTCCAGTGGCTGGTGGACCTTCTGAGTGGTGGTTGTGGCATCTAGCCACCTTCATGGCAGCTATGGATATTGTGGTGGCTGTGGTGGGCCACCCACACAGAGGAGATTATTTTGGCATGATCCTTGGTGCTGGCAGTGTGCCTGGTTGTGGAGAGTGTCTGATCCCTGGTTCCATACCCTGAGTCCCTGGGCAGGCCCCAAGGCACTGGTGCAGTGAGCCTGGTTGTGGGAAGGGAGGTCTGGTCGCCTTCTCCATACCCTGGGACCCTGGGTAGGCCCCAAGGTGCTGGTGCACCGTGCCTGGTTGCGGGAGGGGCGTCCGGTCCCCTTCTTCATTTCTTGGGCCCCTGGGTGGTGCCCTGAGGTGCCCTCATCATGTGTCTGGGTCTGGGAAGGGGGTCTGGTCCCTGGCTGCTAGCTCAGGGTCCTCAGGCAGGCTCTGAGGCTTTGTTGGTGTGCCTGGATGTGGGAGTGGGGTCTGGTCGTAGCTCCAATCCTTGGGTTCCTGGGCAGGCCCCAAGGTGCTGGTCATGTGAGTGGTTGTGGGTGGGGGTCCTGCCCCTGGCTCCAAGCCTCATGTCCCATGGTGGGCCCCAAGGCACTGGTGGTGTGCCTGGGTCCAAACCAACTTTTTGTACTATGCTTACTTCTAACATGGAGGAACTTCCTGTGAGAACCAGTAATTGAGCTGTGTGGTTGAGTAAATTGCTGCTTTGCAACTGTTTCCTTAGGGAAAGCTTTTTGTGCAGCTCAGGGTTCAATGGTTGACCTTATAGGTACTTCTGGCTCTCCAGGTACTCAGGGCACCTGGGTTGTGTAGAAACGGATCTGGGCCTGAGTTTTTTCATCATATTGCATCCCATGCAATTCTGCATTCCCGACCAGTCTCCTCTGAGTGGTCCTGTGCTGATTGGGTGGTGGCTCGGCTGTCCTTGCTGTGTCCCACTTTTCTTCCAGTGGGCCTGTCTCCCCCACCACCCATGCTCCAAACACTTCCCATGGGATGGGCCCTGTGCTGGTCTCTTGCGACGACTCACCGGCCTCTGAATGGCTCCCCTTTTACAGCTGTTCTGGCTCCTCACTCCTGCATGGATCCAAGGGAAACCTATTAATGGTTTTGCTGTCCTGGGGGCCACCAAAGTCTTCTTCTCCCCTTCTGCGTCCAAGTAACTCCATCTAAAGGGCACAGCTGTGGCTTCTGCTGGTTCCTGCTCCATGCGCTCCAGCATTAAAGCGGCTGCAGCCTGAAACGCTGAGAGCAGTTTTTTCTTTCTCTCATTGTGGTTTCTCCTGCCTTGGTGAGTTCCATAGGTCTCTCCTCCTCTTCACCTGAGCTCCAGCGGCCCCAGCTTGGCTGATGTTACATTTTTACAGTTGTAAATTCTTTGATTTGTAGGAGAAAGTGATGCTGGGGACCATCTATTCTGCCATCTTGACTGGAAGGCCCTAAACTATTTCCATTTTATTTATTTATTTTTTCCTTTTTTTTTTTTTTGTCTTTTTTCATGTCCGGCAACGGATCGCAACCCTCAGTGTCACGCCCATACCGGACCGGGACCGGCAACGGGATCGTGACCCTCGGTGTTGCACCCATACCTCGGTGTCACACCTGCACCTCGCTCAGCCAGTGAGTGGGAACTGGTCTGTATGTGGGATCCGAACCCTTGGCGGGAGCGCCACAGCGCTCCCAAGCGGCGCACTGTAGCAGTGCGCCACCGGGCCGGCCCTATTTCCATTTTATTATAGAACTCTTCTAGGCACTGCTCCCCCCATTAGAGTGTTTCTCTGACATCTCCTGTGACATCATGGGTATTTCAGGTTTTAAGATTATTTTATGTCTTTTAAGTCATTGAGGCAGTTCCAATTAATACCCAATAGCAGCCAGTAATTGTCTCTTAAATGGAAATTCTCTAGTCCAATGTCCCAGTAGATGTCACCGGGAATGTGCTTACAGGTTTTGCCAGAAGTCTCAGTCTGCATTCCATACAGGGTGACCACACAAAAACTTTGGACTACCACTCCAACTTCCATTCCTGTATTGTTTGGGATTAAGCAATTTTACTGGTTCTCATTTAGCAAGTCCAGTTAATGTTGCCAGAAGGGCGGATTTAGATGCCTTCTTTTTTTATACTACTAGGTAGGGAAAACATTCTTCAGTCAGATACAATGCCCATCCCCATAATTTAATCAGGTGAGAGATGTAACTACCTCACATAAAGCCTGTTCAAACATACAAATTCTTCTACAAACTTAGGTGGCAAGTGGCAGTGGCTTGTTCATTTGCCTTTAAATGTTTTTGAGAAATGTCCTCTGCTTAACCACTTTTCCACCCTGAGAAAGTTCCTAGTTAGGCAAAAAGATGGCAAACACTTTGTATCGGTCCTTTAGGGAGTCCTCAGATAAGTCAAAACAGAAAAACACTATCCAATGAGAACAAGGACCACTTTGCTACCACTTCTAGACCACTTCTAGAAAACCAGGAAAACATACCTGAAATTTGGGCTACTGGCTTTAAGACTGCCACTGAGTGGAGAGAAGGTGGGGTAGGGTATATTATAAAGCTAAAAAGCTCTCCTACCATGTCTAAATCATTTTTTTTCTTGATTCAACATTGTTTTGGTTGCTGCAAACCTTAAACTATTTTTCAGTTTCCACAAATTTATTTTGAGAGTGTTTTTGCACATTTTCACTGTTTCTGTGGAGAAATAGGCCCTTGGAGCTCCCTACTCTGCATTTTCACTGATGTCAAAGAATTTTGTAATCTTTCATATTGTCAACTTGGCTATTAGAACAAAATACTTTGACAGAGTGGCTTAAACAGCAAAAATTTATTTTTTCATAGTTCTGGAGGCTGAAAGTCCAAGAATAGAGAACCAGCATCGTCAGGTTCTGGAAAGGGCTCTCTTCCTAGCATGTAGGATAGTCCCCTTCTTGATGTGCCTGCATCTGGTGAAGAGAGAAACCTCTGTGTCTCTTCGTCTTCTCACAAGGGCGCCAGCTCTATTGGATTAAGGCCCATCCTTAAATGGATTATCCCTGGAGGGGCACTGCAGGCTTTATAAGGAGAGTAAATGAGTACGTTAACTCATACTCTTGCTCAGCCCATTCTGTGATACCTGCATTGCCACAGGACTTTGTAGGTGGTCCCCACCAAGAGGAGGGCCCCCATCAGATGCGCCTCCTAAACCTTGGACTTCTAAGGCTCCCAAACTGTAAGAAATAAATTCTGTTTTTTTAATAAATTACCCAGTTTTGGGTATTCTGTTATAAGCAACAGAGAACAGACTAATAGAAACTCATTTAACCTTAATTACTTTCTAAGTGTTCTACCCCCAAATGTAGTTACATCGGGGTTTAGGGGTTCAATATAAACATTTTGCTGGGACAGAATTCAGCCCATAGCATATTTTAATAGATTAATTCTACACAATAATAATAAAATAGGATAAATGGCTGCTGCCCACAAACCAAGTAATATTCTCCTTATCTGTAAGGTGTGAAATAGGAAAGGGGCCAGAAAAATTATTCTTGTAGTGCATCTCACAACACAGAAATTGGAAAAATGGGGAATCATATTCCCTTCTAACACTGAAGGATATAAAATACATTTTGGAAAAAAATTCATCACAAATACTTCTAGTTCTCCTCCTACCCCAAATGCCAACCCCTATTATTAGATGTTTGGTAACAAAATGTTGACAGATCTTTGCTCTGAAAAAAGAGGATGGCAATGATCTTTATGTTACACAGATGAGAAACTTGTGAATCAGAGATTTTAAGTGAGTCATTCAAGTTTACAGATCTAACAAAATATAGATCCATGAATTTGACCCAGTTTTCTCACCCTGAGAAATTTCTCTATAGCACATCGCATTAATCATTATTTTTAGAAAGTAAAATAATTAGTCATTTGTTTATGACCTTTAAAAAGTAATAACTAGGTATTCCTGTTGATTATAGAAATTAAATTTAGACAAATAATTGATTAGCTTGCAAATTATATGAACTGTTGAAGATATTAGCCAAATTTGAGTATGAGCTGAAACTGTAGTGGATGTTGGTAATTGCCTACTTAGCATCTGCAATCATTCTCTCTTTCTTATTTCACATTTTCACTCATCCTTCATTCCCCTTGGTGTATTTTGAAGTAGAGGATGTTGACACCACATCCAGCACTAGGAATAACTTAAGCCAATTAGCACATTTTATTCTCCTGGCTTGGCCAAGTCATTGGTTCTGGATTCCGCATGTCATCTTAGTGGACCAAAAATAATGAATCACAATACTATTTCTTAAAGTTTTAAGGAGAAGTACTTTTTTCTCTTATGTGGTACTGTATGTGGATTTAAAGTCTCAACTAGTGCAGCATTATTATGCTCATGATGGAAACCAGCTTTAGCATAACAGTAAAACTATGGAGGGCAAAATAGAGAGGCATAAAGAAACTAGATGCTTCATAATATTGCTGAAACATTGAATCAAGCAATCCTAAGTTGTCTCTACCTTTCCTCTGAACTTGCAAATTTATCAACCAATAAATCCTCTTTATGGTTTAAACAAGCCTTAATTTTCAGTTGTTTATAACAGAATGCAAACTGATTAATAGAGAAGCTTCCAGAAAATATAGGAAGGAATTGATTAATTTTTTATGTAGAACTGCAAATTAGACACATACTGTTTAGTTATGTAGTCTGTATAAAGTTAAACTTCTCTGTGACCCAAAGATTGGTATAGTTTTTCATGCTACAGAACACTTGTCTAGTATCCAATAAATCTTTGCTGAAGTCTCTCAGAACATTTTAAAGAGAGTTTCCATTTATAACACACAGTAAAACTTTAAAAAATACTCTCCCGACATCTATCCAATAAAAACTCATTTGTTTTAGCAAGGAAAATGACCCCAATCCTGCCACCTCTCTTCATGAATACCTCAAGCATTTTCTCAAAGCCAGGGGATACTATCTTAAGTTGTTTCCCAAATATCTCATTCTTTTTTTCCTCTTTTGCATTTATAATTTTTTCTCCCACAGGAAATGCTCAGCCCATTTAATCAATTTGGTAAATTAACCAATGTGGTTTCAGTCCTTTCATTCACACATTAACCTGATCTGTACAACAATGGTTTAGGTATATAGCTATCAAAGATTTTTCCTTAGTTAAAACAAGACTTAAATATCCCTATGCCTTTTTTTCCCCTTATATACTTACATGTATAAAACATACAAATCTTAGAATCAGGGAATTTTAGTTTCAAGAGAAGCATTAGAGGTTGACAAACTAATTCTAATTTGCTATTCAATTTGTCTTCATCGAGTGAAAGTGAAATAAAAAGCCACAATAACAAATTAAAGTGTATCTACTTTTATTTGTGTGAGTTGTCAATGTCAATTTGGTCCCTTGGTCATCTTTTGTAGTATTAGAAGGTGTGGGTAAAGGAGCAAAAGAAAGGTCAAAATAAAAATTGTGATGAAGGTTATAACTCTTGGTGACTATCCTATTTCTCTTTCAATGATTTTTATTGACCCTACTCCTAATGCCATCTGTCATTCTCTTTTCCTCTCAGTACAAGCCGGGTAGTCTCATTTCACACTATAGTGAGGTTAGGATTCCAAATTTTCTACTCAAGCCTTTAAGTAGCAGTTACATTACACTACAATTTAAAAGAATAAATCTTTGATGAATTAAGTAACTCATTGTGCTTCCAATACTAAGTATTATTTCAAGTTGTATGCCAGCTTTATCTAAACCAGATGCCAGATGATGTTTTTGCTCTTCAAGGTCTGGGAAAAGGAGGAGTGATATCAACAAAATGGTAGACTAAAAAGCTCCAGGCCCTCATTGCTCTATAGAAACACAAAAGAAGAGAGAGAGAGAGAGAGAGAGAGAGAGAGAGAGAGAGAGAGAGAGAGAGAGAGAGGAAGGAAGAAAGAAAACAAAAAGGAAAAAAGGGAAAGGAGCAAAAGAAGAATAAAAGAAAAAAGACCCACCAGAGACAGGTTAAAATAACATTAAAGGAGATCTGGAAAGAAGTCAAAGTTCTACAGCAACAAGAAGAATGTCCAATCAAGAAAAAGCCACATTCAAAATGGCAGGAAATTTTTTTGGTATTTTCACTTGTCCTTTCCCCATCCTCTCCCTGGTGTGGCACAATTTTGGTCTAAAAGAGGTTGCAATCTAGTTTCCAATTTCCTAACTTAAGCTGGGGAAAGCATAGCAGAAGTTATTTGGAATGTTGTAACTAGCCTAGGTGCTGCTTGAAGAACTGGCCTTTGTTTCACCTATCTCAGAGCTCAGGCAGAAGAGAGATGGGCAGTGCTCATAAAAGCTGCAAGGAGACTGCAGACATGCAGATGCCTGAGGCAAGATATTATGAGTGGGGACATACATTAGATTATCTAAGGCACTGAGAAAAATCTGAGAGACTTTTTGGGAAAGAAAGGAAATTGAAAATCAACTGTGTTTATGGGGGAATAAAAAAAGCAACACAAAAGCCCAGGTAAGACACATGATCAGAAATGACAGTAAAGGTCATTAAGCTTTCACATCAGGCTGATCCCAGGGATAAGAACTTTCCTAGATGATTAGTGAAGGACTTCCCTGGCAGAGAGCCCAGTCTGCACACAATAGGAGAATTTTTTTTCCTCAAATTCCCAATTTTTAACAACAAAAATCATAAGACATGCAAAGAAAAAAGAAAACACAGTCCATTCAAAGGAACAAATTAAGTTGGTAGAAAATATCCTGGAAGAAGAAGAGGCATCAGATTAACCAAAGAAAAAAACTTTAAAACAACTCTCTTAAATATGCTCAGAGTTAAAGGAAACCATTTTTTAAAAAAGCTAAAAGAAACTAGGAAAACTATATATTAACAAAATGAGAATATCAACACAGAGATAGAAATTATGAAAAGGAAACAGATTCCGGAGCAGAAAAATTCTATAACAATTAAAAACTTCAATAGAAGTGCTCAAAAGCAGATTTGAGCAGGTAGAAAACAGAATCAGTACATTTGAAGATAGGATATTTGAAATTGTGAAGCCTGAAGAGCAGAAATAAAAGAATGAAGATAAGTGAAACAGAGTCTATGGAAATTATGGGACACCATGAGTGAACCAATATATTCATTATGAAAGTTCCAGAAGAAGAAGATAAAGAGAAAGAGGAGAAAAGATGATTTGAAAAAATTACTGGTTGAAAATACCTCAAATTTGATGAAAAACATGAGTATACAAATCTGAGAGTGTCAAATAACTCAAAGTAGGATAAATCCAAAGAGACTGAGAGCAAGGCATGTTATAATCAAACTGATGAAAACCAAAGACAAAGAAAGAATTTTGAAACTAGCAAGAGAAGATTTATCACATACAAGGGATCCTCAATGAGGTAACCAGTTGATTTCTCAGAATAAACCTTAAAGGTTAAAAGGCAGTTGGTAGGACATATTTAAAGTGCCTAAAGAAAAACAAAACTTATAAGTGAGAATTCTATATCCAGTAAAAGTTTTCTTTAAAAAGAGGGAAAAATTAACATGTTCAAAAATAAACAAAAGCCCAGGGAGTTCATTATTGTCTACAACTGCCTTACTAAAATGCTAAAGAAAATCTTTCAGGTTGAAATAAAAGGACACTTGAGAGTAACTCACAGCCCCATGACAATATAAAGATTTCTCGTAAATATAAAAACCTGAATAGATCAACAATAAGCAATGAGATTGAAGCAATAACCAGCAATCTCCCAACAAAGACAAGCCTGGGACCAGATGGCCTTACTGCTGAATTCTACCACACCTTGGATGAGGGATTAATACCAATTCTCTTCAAACTATTCCAGAAAATTGAAACAGAGGCTACTCTCCCAAACTCATTTTATGAAGCCACAATCACCTTGATATGAAAACTGCAGACCAATATTTCTGATGAAGATAGATGCAGAAGTCCTCAATAAATTGCTAGCATTCAGAATTCAGCAACACATCAAAAAAATTATACAGCATGATCAAGTGGGATTCATCCCAGAAATGCAAGAATGGTTCAACATACTCAGTTCAATAAACGTGGTACATCACATCAACAAAATCAAGGACAAAAACCATATGATTATCTCAATACATGCTGAAAAAGTATTTAAAGAATTCAACATCCCTTCATGATAAAGACTTTTAACAAATTAGGAGTAGAAGGAATGTATCTCAACAGTATAAAAGCCATCCATGACAAGCCCACTGCCAATATCATACTGAATGGGGCAAAACTGAAGGCTTTCCCCTTAAGAACAGGAACAGGACAGGGATGCCTACTCTCACTACTCCTATTTAACATAGTACTGGAGGTACTATGGGCATCCAGATGGGAAAAGACAAAATTTAACTGTCCCTATTTGCATATGACATGATTCTATAAGATAGAAAAATGAAAAGATTCCATCAAAAAATTCTTAGAGCTGGTTAGTAATTTCAGTAATGTTGTAGGATACAAAATCAATGTGCAAAGATCAGTTCCATTTCTATTCTCCAGTAATGAACTAACAGAAAAAGAAATCAAGAAAGTAAGCCCATTTATAATACTCCCCCTCTCAAAATTAAAATTCCTAAGAATCAATTTAACCAAAGAGGTGAAAGATCTGTACAATGATAACTACAAAACGCTTCTGAAAGAAATTAAAGAAGACACAAAACGGTTGAAAGATATTCCATGGTCTTGGGTTGGAAGAATTAATATTGTGAAAATATCTATATTACCCAAAGTGAGCTACAGACTCAATGCAATCACCATCAAAATACCAATGATGTTTTTCACAGAAATAGAAAAACAATCCTAATATTCATATGGAACAACAAAACACTCTGAATAGGCAAAGCAACATTGAGCTAAAAAATAAAGTAAGAGGAATAGCTCTACCTGAATTCAAATTATACTACAAACCTATAGTAACCAAAACAGCATGGTGCTGCCATATAAATAGACATTCAACCAGGGGAACAGAATAGAAAGCCCAGAAATCAACCCACAAACTTGCAACCAATTGACATCTGACAAAGGCAACAAAAACATACATTGGGGAAAAGACTGCCTCTTCAATAAGTGGTGTTGGCAAAATTGGATATCCCTATGTAGAAGAATGAAACTAGACCTGCACCTCTCACCATATACCAAAATCAACTCAAAATGGATTAAAGATTGAAGTATAAGACATGAAACTGTATGACTACTGAGGGAAAATAAAGGAAAAAACACTTTAGGAACTAAGACTGGGCACAGACTTTATGAACAAGTTCCTAAAAGCTCAAGCAACAAATGAAAAACATAAATGGGACTATATCAAACTAAAAAGCTTCTACAAAACAAAGGAAACAATCAACAGAGTGAAACAATAACCTACAGAGTGGGAGAAAATATTTGCAAACTGTACATCCAACAAGGGATTAATATCCACTGTATACAAGGAACTCAAGAAATTACACAGCAAGAGAACAAATAACCCAATTAAAAAATGGGCAAAGGAGCTGATTATATATTTTTCTAAAGAAGACATACAAATGGCCAACAGGCACTTAAAAATGCACATCACTAATTATTGGGGAAATGAAAAAGCCACATTGATATATCACCTCATCCCGGTTACTGTATACAAGGAACTCAAGAAATTACACAGCAAGAGAACAAATAACCCAATTAAAAAATGGGCAAAGGAGCTGATTATATATTTTTCTAAAGAAGACATACAAATGGCCAACAGGCACTTAAAAATGCACATCACTAATTATTGGGGAAATGAAAAAGCCACATTGATATATCACCTCATCCCGGTTAGACTGTCTATAACCAAAAGTATGGAGAACAACATATGCTGGCAAGGATGTAGAGGGAAGGAACTATTCTACACTGTTGGTGAGACTGTAAATTAATACAACCACTATGGAAAACAGTATGGGGGTTTCTCAAGCAACTAAAGATAGATCTACTATATGATCCTGCAATCCCACTGCTGGGTATATACCGAAAGGAATGGAAATCATCATGTCGAAGGGATACCTGCACTCCCATGCTCATCACAGCTCTGTTTACAATAGTCAACACATGGAACCAACCTAAATGTCCATCAATGGACGACTGGATAAGGAAAATGTGTATATATAAACCACGGAATACTTCTCTGCCATAAAAAAGAATGAATTTCTGTCATTCAAAGCAATATGGATGAGCTTGGAGAAAATTGTATTGAGTGAAATAGGCCAGGTACAGAGGAAAAAATACCTCATGTCCTCACTCATTTGTGAGTGCTAAGAGAGAAAGAAGAAAGGAAAGAAAAACCGCAGTGGTGTGTTTTACTTGAAGAGGGAGAGAGCATACCTAGAGCTGTGGAGTGAGGTTCGGGGGAGAGGAAAGGGAGAGGGATGTCAGGTATTGTGTGGGACAAGGGGAATAATCACAATTTGAGGTAATAGGCTTTCTGATAGTATTGGTCTGGCCATCCCATCTTGGGCACAATTGGTAACTGTCAGCTTTGTACCCAATGCATATGCATAACCAATACAATTAAAAAAATAATAAAAAGCTGTTAAAAGAGGCAAAGAAGAACACGATATATTGAGAAAAGTGTCTGTTTACCAAAAGATATAACAATTATAAACACATATTCACCAAAATTCAGAACTCCAAAATAAATACAGCCAGTATTGTCTGAAATAAAGGGAGAAATAGAGAGGTCCAAAATAGTAGTTGGAAATTTTAACACTCCACTTTCAATAATGGATAGGACAGTCAGAGAAGATAAAAAGGAAATGGAGAACACGAACACTTGGACAACCCTATACACCAATTGAACCTAACATCATATACAGAAAACTTCACCCAACAGTAGTAGAATGTACATTTTTCTCAAATGCACATGGAACAGTCTCCAGGATAGATCATATGTTAGGTCACAAAACAAGTCTTAATAAATTTAAACAGATTGAAATAATACAAATAATATGATCTGATCACAATAGAATGAAACTAGAAATCAATAATAGATGGAAAACTGGGAAGTTAGTGAATAGGTGGAAAGTGAAGAACACTTTCTTATACAACCAATGGGTCAAAGGAGTCATAAAGGAAATTAGAAAACATCTTGAGACAAATTAAAATAAAAACACAATATAACAAAATTATGGGATGCAGTTTGGGATGCAGCAAAAGTAGTGCTAAGGTGGATTTATACTTGAAAATGCTTCCATCAAGAAAGAAGAAAGATTTCAAATCAGCAACCTAATTTTATGGAATGAGAAAAAGAAAACAAGCTAATCCCAAAGCAACAGAATGAAGGAAATAATAAAGAACACAGTGAAAATAAATAAAATAGAGACTAGAAAAACAACAGATAAATTTAACAAAACCAAGAGTTGGTTCTTTGAAAAGATCAAGAATGTTGAAAAGTCTTCAGCTAGATTGACTAGGAAGAAAAGAAAGAAGATGAATTGCAATAAACAATATTTGCAAAATGAAGGAAGAAAAACACAATCATGTCAACTGTAGAAAAAAGCATTTGATGATATAAAACACCTTTTCATGATACAAACATTCAACAAACTAGGAATGGAAAGAAATTTCTTAAACATAATAAAAGTCATATTTGAAAACTCAGACTCCACAGCTAACATCATCCATACTCAATGGTGCACAAATGCAAGCAAGCCTGCGAACAAGAGTAGGCTGCATGCCTTTGCCACTTCTATTTAACATAGTGTTCTAAGGTTTACCCAGAACAATTAGTCAGGAAAAGGAAATAAAAAGCATCCAAATTGTAAAGAAAGAATTAAAATTATCACTTTTTGCAGATGCCATGATCTTATATGTAGAAAACCATAAAGATTCCACCAAAATATCCATCAGAGCTAAAACAAATTCAGTCAAGTTGTATACAAAATCAACATGCATAAATTGGTTGCATTTCTTTATGCTAATAAAGAACAATCTGAATAGGAAGTTGAGAAACCAATAAAAACTAATACCTAGGCAGGGTTAGTTCCATCTGCCATCTGAGATTTCATAATTAAAGGGTAGGTCTCTATCTGGAACTATGTGAGCCACACCTCGGATCAGAATCTGTATCCAAGGAAAAGGGAAATTATGATTGGTCCAGCCTGGCATAGACCACCCCTGTGAGCATAGATCACCATGTGGGGTGGGTTGGAGTATTGTGACTAACCCAAAAGAACCATAAGAAATTGGGGAAAGTCATTTCCCTAAAAAAAAAAAAAAAAAAAAAAAAAAAGATGGATTTAGGCTACCAGAATCTGAGAAGGGAGTGTTGGGTAGAAAAAAGTAACAGTTGTTTGTTTTTTGGTTATTTTTTTTTTTCTGCCTCTGATTTCTAGCTTCTGTCTAGATTTTGTTCTCTTTTCTGTATTGTACATATTTTTCTTAATCTCTGTTTCATTCTGGTTCAGATTTAGAGCTCAGCCCTTTTTCTTTAATTTCCATATAGATGCCACTCATATAGAGTCTTCATAGCATAATTTTGTAAAGGGTTGTTGGGAAGGTGGAGTGTCTCATTTCAGAGACACAAGGTATTTAAATATGAGTGCTTGATAACCTTTTTCTTAAATAATTCCTGGACTATTCCAGACAGCTCATGTTTCAATCTCCCTTCTTCTTTTTGGTTCCCTCTACTTCCTCTGCTTTCTCCAGACTGTTCACCCTTTCTTGTCAAGTGTCACTATAGGAAACAGTATTTCCCATTTTCTCTTTCAGTGCAATTTAGCACTCCCTTTATACTGTTAAGAGGTGCACACCCTATCTCAGGCTTATCTTTTTATCTCCAAATGGCTTTGCAAGGTATTTTGCCTCTGGTTTAGGCTGACATTTAAAAAATCCGTTACTGTTATAAGTATAGTGATTAATAAATGTTATTCTTTGCTATGAAAAAAGTTTTGTCTATTACAGAAAAAGGATTAGTGGGTGGAAAATTATATGATCTGTGATTCATTTGTCTTTACCAAGACATAGGACACCTTACCTTTAGGGTCATAAACTTCTCTTCTTGTACCAATCTCTGCTTGGTAGCACTTTCCCAAATGGAACACCTAGTAGCTTCAAAGGAATTGCCTCAAAAACTCTACATTTGTAAATCCAAACCTATAAAAAGACAACAAATATTAGAAATTCTGTGACAGCCTCCAAAATACTCAAAAGCTGCATTGCTGCTATGTTGCCAGACTGCCTGTGCTTTGGTTTCTGGGGATATATATCCCAGTTTATACTTTGATAACCGCCTAATGTCTAAACACAATCAGACGAGTAATCAAGCATACCCGTCTTCATCATTTATACCCAAATAAAAT
Source organism: Galeopterus variegatus (assembly GCF_000696425.1). Taxonomy (NCBI): domain Eukaryota; kingdom Metazoa; phylum Chordata; class Mammalia; order Dermoptera; family Cynocephalidae; genus Galeopterus; species Galeopterus variegatus. The sequence goes on from NW_007732116.1 coordinate 101,225, forward strand.
GGCTTGTTTGAATTAGTTCCTGTTAGCACATTACAGAAGAATATTTTAGACTCATAGAATATTACTGAAAAGGACATTAGGGATTGTCTAATACAATTGCCTTTAATTTATACCTGAGGAAACCGAGGCATGGATAATTTTGGTGACTCCTCAGTTGTGTTCATACTGAATTGAATCTAAAATCCAGATCTACTGACTCTTAGTCTTGATTCTTCAATTATTCAAGCCAGGAGACTGCTTTCCCTAAAAGCTAGATTTGCCTAGAGCCCTTGACTCAAATACTTTAGACATCTTAGGACATTTTTCTTCACTGTGGCAACCAAGACATTTACAAGGGCAATAAAGTATTTGTTTTTTGCATCAGTGGAACCAAAATACACTATGAAAAGGTTAACAGTATTACAGTTTGTTGTTCTGCTATTTTGTCTTTAAGTAAGTAGGACAGCCCGTGGGAGCAACTCGGGATAATAAAGGTTAATCACTGGGAGCTTAAGGGTGCTTATGCTTAATTGGTGGGCAATTAAAGATGCTCAAGGTTAATAGCTGTGTTTTCAAAGCCAGTAATTCCCTTCATAGAAAAATTCCCCTATGGGATTTGCCAAACCTATCAATCAGTTCTAGCCACTAACCAATGGGATAGCAAATCTAGGAGCCTAACCCAGAGAGGCTTTAGGGGTGAGGCAGACTATCTTAACCATGGCTGTAACTAATTTTCTTTAAAAATGGTTTGGTCTTTAAAGAACTCATTCTTTCTTTGTTTTACATCCAAATGGTTTTGGTTTTGTCATGTACATGAAACCCCAAGTGGTACTTTTTCTAAGGCCCATAAAGCTGATGGAATAATTACTACTTCGTTTTAAGGCTAGTTGTATGTTTAAAAAACTACTTGGTTAGGCGTTTCCAAGATTATTCAGTACAATCAAAACTGATTTGCTAACTATTATGGGATGCTAGTTAGACACTAGCTAATGACGAAGGCATATTCAATATATAGGTTAAAAACCTTAAAAAAAAATTCAACTTGTAAGAGACCTTACAGACTCTCCACTCATTTTACAGCTGGATAACTGAGGAGGTCTGGAGAGACTGAATGGTCTGCTCAAGGTTGGCCACCCCATCTAAGTTTAGGACCTGGTCTTTTGATGCCTGGCAACCATTTAGTTACAGTTAGTCCACAGTATTTTCTGAGCCAAATATTACAGTTTCAATTTAACATGTGTATAAAAAAATCATCTAGGCAAAGGCCAGTAAATCAAGCTTGTATTCATCTGGCAAGCTTGTGTTTTTAAAGTTTAAAGAAGACTTATACTGAAAACAAACACCATTAATATGAAAACTGGGAGAAGTTTACCCATGCTGTAACTTTCTCATAAGTAACAGAGCATTTTAAACCTCATGTTGGCACTAGAATCAGCAATCCTTCTCATCAAACCCCAGTTGCCTTGTTATTCTTTACCAATGAATCAATCTTTGATAAATTCTTCTAGATTATTCAGACATTAATGATTTCATAGACTATTATACGGGTGGGTATAGAAATTGTTTTTACTTCCCATTGACAAATTTTGAAAATTTCGTCACTGAATGTAGCTTGGGGGTGTGTATGCAATTGCCATTTATCTCCTTTTGTCAATAACAACTTGTTCCTGCAGTAAATGAAAATGAATTCCAAAGATAGATTTATTTAGAATCACTAAGTGGGGAAATTTATTCCCACATGCCAATCCCCACCTTACAATTCTCTTACTTTGTCATGCCTTGTAAAAGAAAAAGAGAAAATACACTGCATTTCTAATGAAACTTTTAGGTAATACAGTATTTTAATTAATGGAAATAGATTTGTCATTTTATTCTGATTATCCAGAAGGTATAAGCAGCATTTATTTATGAAAGGCATAAAATTGGTGGAATGACCCAGAGAGGTCTATTGGAAAATGCTGTCAGTGGGATGCTTCATGGCAAACTCAGGGCTCTCAGTATATTGATGTGTCTAAGCATTTCCAGTAGGCTGAAGCCATAACTCACAGGTGTGCTTTCATAGTAATCCTTATAACTAAATAGGAAATTATAACAGACAAAACCAAGTGCTACTTAAAAACCAAACCCATTAGTCTTTGGTTAATCGTGATGAAAAAATGATTGCTGTGAGCAATTTCCCATTTCCTAATCTCAGCAGTGTTGCTCAATCCTCAGATTTGTTCATGAAGGAATAATTATCACCACTTGTAACCCAGTCAAGAATCAGATACTGCTTATAGCTGAGGATTTCAAACGATGGGATTTTTACTCCTTTGATTGTCTGATTACTTTACTTGCACTTGACTCAAACTCATTCTATTCTCTAAGAAACTCATCAAGAAAAGGTATCTTTCTATACTTTGAAAATTAATCATAGGGAAAAATCAAGAGTGGGGTAAGGTACTCTTCTCTGCTGAAAATGTGACTCTGGCTGCTACTCCCAATCAGTTAAATAAACATTATCTTTATTTAAAAACATGTAGAAATTGGGAGTAAATTTTCATTTAAAAATTTTTAAACAAAGCTTGGTCTTTGATGTTCCAAAATTTTGAAATAGAATCAATTAATGCAACATAGGGAGAGAGTTATATTTTGACTCAATAGAGAGAAAAAATAAATGATGTTTAGAGTTGGGAACAATGGAATGGGCTACTTCTTGAAGCAGTAGCCTTTATGCCATTGGAAAGCAGAGGTTGGAGGTTGGATCGTTGCACTTCAGGTATGCTATAGAGAACAAAATCCCTGTGTCAGGAAAAAGGTTGTACTAGATGACTTTTATAATTTTTCTTAACTGTGAGATTCTAGATTTTCAGAACTCTTTTCTTTTCTCTGTTCACAATTCACATCAAAATTTGCTATCCAACAGGTCCTAGATCATAGAATATTCTCATATCAATTTAGGATGTATGGTTTTGAAAGGGTACCCTTTATATACCAGCCTTGTCAGGTTTGTATTTTGTAGGTAATTTCTATGTCTTAACCAATAGGAAAGATTGAGATACAGGAATTCTGTGCATCATAGCAGGCTGTTGAAAGTCATATTTCAGACAGATCTTGCCCTGGGGCTTCCCTGTAGCACCTGGGAAATTATATCCCTTGGACCAGAAACCCAAGAATCTTAAATTTACTTGTTTTTATATGAAAACTTCTTCGTTCCAAGATTCAATGCAAAATGAAACATGGTGAATCTTCTATTTGAATTAGAGTATAATCACATATAAGAAGTAACCTTGAACTTCTCTAACTCATTAAAAACAAAAAAATACAAAAAACAGTAACAACAAAAACATCACTGGTTTTACTAACCGTTTTAGTTATAGGTACCTCTTGTAATCTCGATCTGCAACAAGATAATGAAAATGTTGATGAACCGTTATCAGGAAATCCAAGGAGCTTTGTCTGTGAATGAAGGTGCAAAACAGACATCCTCATGGTGGATATGAAGGCCAAGAAGATTATATCATTGAGTATACCAGGCTTGGTTTAACTGCTTTTCTATTTTTCTACTATCCTCTTGGTCTACCTTTCATTTTTTACTTTTGTTATCAACTGGTGTAGAAAAATAATTCTCAATTATTAAAAAATGAAATTATAATAATAAACATTTGATATAGGGCCTTAGCAATGAAAATAATATGGAATGATGGGGACTTAAGTGGAATGGAGAGCTCACATACTATCTAAAGGTGGCAGCTACTATTCACCTAAGCAAGAATATGGGTATTGTACAGTGGTGCCAGACAGATCTTCCAAAATTTTAAGAGAACTTGTAGAGCTAGGGCTAGGGTCTGGAGCTCACAGACCCCTCGAGCCTGTTCACAAACCCTTCACACGCAGGTCTATGAGCTAGGTAACTGGCAAAAAGGTTCTTGGAGCCTTGGTTGAAGAAAGAATAGTCTTTATTCAGCACACACAACACTAATACCTAGGCAGTCCAAAGAGAAACTCTGAAACTCAACTGCTACGAGCAAAGTCAAAGAAAAACTGAACAGCTGCCAGCAGAGTAAACATGCTCTATTTTTAGATGTGAGCTCTGCTGGCCAGCTCTGCTTCACAAACTGAAGAACACACAATAGCAGCAAACTAAAAAGATACATGGGTGCACATGAGCACTAACACCCACACACAACTTGCTTACAAGAAATGTGCTGCTTGACCCCCAATCAGACCTGCACTGAGGGAGCCGGACTTAATTATCCTATTTTCCCCACAAAGCTAGAAACCAGAAGCCTTTATATCTCTTGATTTTGAAATGTTGGAAACTAATACAAAAATATTTTTAAAAAACTGTGGGGGCCCAAGAAAAACGATTGGCAGGTCAGTTTTCTTTCGACTTTTCTTTAGGCATGCTGAGTGAGTACATCAGAGCCAGTTTGAGGGAATAAATTAGAAACACATCAGAAGGATGGCAAGTGAGCCATACCAGTTCTATCCCTAGTAAATGGTCTTGTTTTTATCCACTCCCTGGACATGGGGACCCATTGAATTTTTCACCTGCCTTTGAATGATAGGAAAAGATACATTTTTGAAAAGGGAAAAGAGGTCTTGTGAAAATTTCTATTCACCTTGTCATGGTAATTACTACTTGTAGAGCAATTACAGTGGTCAGTGCATCTTTCAGACATTAGTTGTTTTACGTGGGAAATTTACAAGGTAAATATTATAATTCCTATTTTTTGTGGCACTCTACAGACACATGGTAGACCCTCATCCCAAATTTTGTCCAGATGTAGAGGCTGATAATGACACACACACACACCAAGGGGTTGTGAAAAAGGTTTATTAGTTACATAATGAAGCTTTCAGGGAATAGAAGGGCATGTTACCCAAGCCAGTGTAAAAATAGCTTGAGAGACTAGGGAAAGTAGTCTGGTTTAAGATTTTTACTGTGGTTAGGGGCAGGACTGGTGTGAGAGTTCCTACTCACAGGCAAGAGCTTTCATGACTCGAATCTTCCACCAATACCAAAGGAGGGAGTACCTGGCTTTCTTATCAGCTTTTCAAGATGTAGGGCAGTAGGGGAAGAGACATGGGAGCAGCTTAAAAGCTGTCAGTGGCCAAACATCAAAAAATAGGGTCAGCCTTTACTACAATATTTTACAGATGAGGGTCCTGTGACTCAGATGGTTAACGGGTTTGTTGAAGGTGATATGGTTGAGTAAGGATTCAGACTCAGGTCTACCATATTTTATTTCATTTCATTTTTTTGAGCTGGTTGATATCAGGTTTAATTTAATTTTATTTTTTAAAAGTAATCAATATATAACGTAGTTGATTTTCATGTCCCTTTACCAATTCCTCTTTCCCACCCCACCCGCCATCAACATCATATCTGTTCACTTGTCTTAACGAGTTCAAAGAATTGTTGCGATTGTTGTGTCTGTCTTCTTCCCCTCCTCCCCCACCACATTTGTTTGTATACTTATTTATTTATTTATTTATTTATTTTTAGCTCCCACAAATAGGTGAGAACATGTGGTATTTCTCCTTCTGTGCCTCGCTTATTTCAATTAATATTTTTTCTGTCAATCCATGTTGCTTCGAATGGTAGTATTTCATTCTTTATTATAGCAGAGTCGTATTCCTTTGTCTAGATATACCACAGTTTCCTTATCCACTCATCTGATGATGGACATTTGGGCTGGTTCCAAGTCTTGGCTATTGTAAATAGTGCCACAATAAACATGGGAGTACAGGTATCCCTTGAGCATGATGATTTCCATTCCTCTGGGTGTATTCCCAGCAGTGGGATAGCTGGGTCATATGGTATATTCCCAGCAGTGGGATAGCTGGGTCATATGGTAGAACTATCTGTAATTGTTTGAAGAACCTCCATACCACTATCCATAAAGGCTGGACTATTTTGCAGTCCCACCAACAGTGTACGAGGGTTCCTTTTTCTCTGCAACCTCGCCAGTGTTTATCATTTTCTATCTTTTGGATATTAGCCACCCTATCTGGAGTGAGATGTTATCTTAAAGTGGTTTTGATTTGCATTTCCCAAATGCTGAATGATGTTGAGCATTTTTTCATGTGTCTGTTGGTCATTCATATATCTTCCTTTGAGAAATGCCTATTTAGCTCCTTTGCCCATTTTTTAATTGGGCTACTTGTTTTTTGCTGTAAAGTCATTTTCTGGATACTAATCCTTTGTCAGATGGATATTTTGCAAATATTTTCTTCCACACTGTTGGTTGCCTTTTCACTCTGTTATTGCTTTTTTTTTTTTTTTTTTTTTTTTTTTCAGTGCAGGAGCTTTTTAGATTGGTATAGTCTCATTTGCTTATTTTTTCTTTGGTTGCCTGTGCTTTGGGGATTGTATTCATGAAGTCTGCACCCAATCCTACTACCTGGAGTGTTCCCCCTATGTTTTCTTTAAGGAGTTTTATTGTTTCAGTCTTTAATACATCATGAGTTGATTTTGGAATATGGTGTGAGGTACGGGTTTAGTTTCATTCTCCAGATTATGAATATCCAGTTTTCCCAGTACCATTTGCTAAAGCGGCTGTGTTTTCCACAGTGTGTAGACTTGGTGCCTTTGTCAAAGATCAGATGGCTATAGGTGTATGGGTTGATTTCTGGACTCTCTATTCTATTCCATTGATGCGTGTGTCTATTTTTATGGCAGTACCATGCTGTTTTGCTTATTATAGCTTTGTAGTATAGATTAAAGTCACATAGTGTTACGCTTCCAGCTTTAGTGTTTTTGCTCAGAATTGTTTTGGCTATTCATGGTGTTTTGTTATTCCATATAAATACTAGGATAGTTTTTTCCATTTCAGAGAAAAATGTCATTGGAATTTCAATGGGGATTGCATTGAATCTGTAGATCACATTGGGTAGTATGGACATTTTCACAATGTTAATTCTTCCAATCCAGGAGTGTGGGATATCTTTCCATCTTCTTGTGTCCTCTTTAATTTTTCTCAACAGTCATTTGTAGTTCTAATCTCAGAGATTTTTCACATCCTTTGTTAACTTTATTCCTAAGTATTTTTTTTTTTTTTTGGTGGCTATTGTAAATGGGCTAGCTTTCTTGATTTCTCTTTCTGCATGTTCACTGTTGGAATATAGAAATGCTACTGATTTTTTGTGTTGATTATGTGTCCTGGAACATTGCTGAAATCATTTATTAACTCGAAGAGTTTTTTGTAGAGGCATCTGGCTGTTTGATGTATAGGATCATATCATCAGCAAACAGGGACAGGTTGACTTCATCTTTTCCAATCTGGATGCCCTTTATTTCCTTCTCTTCTCTGATTGCTCTGGCTAGTATTTCCAACACTATGTTGAATAGGAGTGGTGAGAGTGGGCATCCTTGTCTAGTTCCTGTTCCTATCATTCAGGATGATATTGGCATTGGGCTTGTCATATATGGCCTTAATTATGTTAAGATACTTTCTGTCTAGAAATGAATGAATGTTGAATTTTGTCTAATGCTTTTTCAGCATCTATAGAGATGATCATATGGTCTTTGTCTTTGATTTTATTGATGTGGCATATCACATTTACTGATTTGCATATGTTGAATCAACCTTGCATTCCTGGGATGAATCCCACTTGATTGTGGTGTATAATTTTATGGATATGTTGCTGTATTCTGTTAGCTAGTATTTTATTGAGGATTTTTGCATCTATATTCATCAAGAATGTTTGCCTGTAGTTTTCTTTTTTCTTGCATCTTTGTCTGTTTTTGGTATGAGGGTGATGTTTACCTCATAGTTTGAGAGAATGGCCTCTGTTTCAGTCTTTTGGAATAGTTTGTAGAGAGTTCATGTCAATTCCTTTTTTAAGGTTTGGTTGAATTCTGCAGTGAATCCATCTGGTTTTGGCTTTTCTTTGTTTGGAGACTTCTGAGAACAGCTTCAATGTCTTTACTGCTCTTGTTATGTTCAGATTTTCTATATCCTCTTGGCTCAGTTTTGGCAGGTTTCTTTGTGTCCAGAAATTTATCCATTTCCTCCAGATTTTCAAATTTGTTGACATATAGTTGTTTATAGTAGCCCGTAATGATTCCTTATATTTTTGAGGTATCAGTTGTAATATCACCTTTTTCATTTCTAATTTTTGTTATTTGGGTCTTCTTTCTTTTTAGTTAGCCTTGCTATGGTTTGTCAATTTTATTTATCTTTTCAAAAAATCCTCTTTTTGTTTCTTTGATATTTTGTATCATTTTTGGGGGTTTCTATTTCATTAAGTTCTGCTCTGATCTTAATTATTTTTTCTGTCTGCTAACTTTGGGTTTGGATTGCTCTTGTTTTTCTAGTTCTTTAAGGTGAAGTGTTAGGTTATTTACCTGCCATGTTTCCATTCTTCTGAAGTAAGCATTTAATGTGATATATTTCTCCCTTAGTACTGCTTTTGTAGTATCCCACAGGTTTTGGCATGATGTGTCATTATTTTCAATAGTTTCAATAAATGTTTTGATTTCCTGTTTAATTTCTTCTTGGCCCCATATGTCATTAAGTAGAATGTTGTTTAATTTCTATGTATTTGTATAGTTTCCAGAGTTTCATTTGTGATTGATTCCTAATTTTAACACATGTGATCTGAAAAAAAACACATGGAATAATTCCAAATTTTTTGAATTTGTTGAGACTTGCTTTGTGACCTAATATGTGGTTGATTATAGAGAATGTTCCATGTGCTGATAAGAGTGAATATTCTGAGGTTGTTGGATGGAATGTTCTGTAGATATTTGCCAAGTCTAATTGGTCTAAAGTGTTGTTTAGAACTTGTGTTTCTCTCTTGATTTTTGCCTAGATGATTTGTCCAATATTTAGAGTGGGTTTTTCAGGTCCCTTGCTGTTGTGGTATTAGTGTGTATGTCATTCTTTAAATCTAATAGGGTTTGCTTTATAAATCTGGGTGCTCTGATGTTGGTTACATATATATTTATGATTATGTCTTCTAGCTGGATTCATCCTTTTATCATTATATAGTGGCCTTCTTTATCTCTTTTTATGGTTTTTGGTTTAAAGTCTATTCTATCTGATATAAGAATAGCTACTCAGCTCGTTTTTCATTTTCATTACTATTTGGATGGTATATCTTTTTCCATCCTTTACTCTTAGTCTATGTGTGCCTTTGTAGGTGAGGTGAGTGTCTTGAAGGCAGCATATTGTTGGGTCCACATTTTTAATCCAGTCAGTCAGTCTGTGTCTTTTGAGTGGGGAATTGAATCCTTTTACACTAAAAGTTGTTACTGAAAGGTGTCGATTTACTCCTAGCATTTTATTGACTTTTGTTTGGATGTCTTAAGTATCTTATGTTCCTTTCTTTGTGATTTACTGTTTGTTTTCTGTGTTTGTTGGTTTCTTGGGGTGGTAGATAAATCTTTTTTTCTCTTTATTGTTTGCATTTCTTTTTTACTAGGGGTTTTTGTTCTTTCTTGAGTATTTATGGCAGTGATGGTTGTTTGTCAGGTGTCAAACCCAGTAGTCCCTTGAGAATTTCTTGTAAGGCTGGTTGTGTGGTAGTACACTCCTGCAGTTTTTGTTTGTCTGAGAAATATACTATTTGTCCCCCGTTTCAGAAGCATAGCCACGCTGGCTAAATTATTCTTGGCTGGCAATTTTTGTCTTTCAGTATTTTGAATATACCATCCCCCTTTTTTCTGGCTTTTAGAGTTTCCGATGAAAAGTCTAATATTTGTCTGATTGGGGCTTTCGTATAGGTGACTTGACACTTCTCTCTTGCAGCTTTTAAAATTCTCTCTTTGTCCCTGAGTTTTGCCAATTTGACTATAACGTCTTTGAGAGGACCTTTCTGGGTTGAATATGTTTGGGGACCTTTGAGCATCCTGAATCTGAAGGTCTGTTTCTTTCCCTATACCTGGGAAGTTTTCTGCTACTATTTTGCTGAATATGTTTTCAATGCCATTTCCTTTTTTCTCCCCTTCTGGAGTACCCATGATTCAGATATTTGAGTGCTTAAGGTTGTCTGTTATCTCTCTTAGATTTTCTTCAATTTTTTAAATTCTTTTTTTTTTTTTTTGTCCACCTGTGTTATTTCGAACCACTCATCTTCAAGCTCAGAAATTCTCTCTTCTGCTTGTTCTAGCCCGCTGGTTAAACTCTCTGTTGTGTTCTTTTATTTCACCGAATGAATCCTTGAGCTCTGCAAGCTCTACTACATTCTTTTTCAGGGCATTGATTTCTTTGTACATTTCTTCTTTCAGGTCCTAGTGTGTATGTCATAGCTCTACTACATTCTTTTTCAGGGCATTGATTTCTTTGTACATTTCTTCTTTCAGGTCCTGTATACTTTTTCTCATTTCAGTGTGTTGTCTGAGTTTACTTGTATCTCATTTAGTTTCCTTAGAACTGTTGCTCAAAATTCCTTGTCAGTCATTTGAAAGACTTCCTGTTCTATAAGACCTAGAGCTTGGGAATTATTATTTTCCTTTGGTGGTGTTATACTTTCTTGACTTTTCCTAGTTTTGGTATCTTTCCTCTGATTTTTAGTCATTGTGGTGGGGATTTCACAGTCCACTTGTTTGACCTTAGTGTCTGGCTTGGATCCTGCAGGGGCTGCCAATTTGGGGCATCTGCCTCAGGGCCTCTCCAGGCCAAGGGGACTGGCCTGGGCTGGGATCCCCGTGATGCTGTGCCTGCCTGTTTTGGCACAGGTGACTTCGGGTCCTGTTGGCCTGGTGGCTCTCTGGCCTCTCTGGGCCATGGGGACTGTCCTGGGCTAGGAGTCCCATGGTGGTGCCTTCCTGTTCTGGTGTGGGTTGTTTGGGGCCCTGTGGGCCTGGTGGCTCTTGGGTCTCTCTGGGTGGTGAGGACTCAGGTGTAGTTTTAAAGTCACTACTTCCTCTTCTTACAAAACTAGATGTCATAAACTGGCAGCCTGACATAAAATGTAAAGAATTAGTAGACCCCTATTGCTTGCCATATACCAAAATCAATCCAAAATAGATTAAAGACTGAAATATAAGACCTGAAACTGTAAACCTGCTAGAAAAAAAAAAAAAACACAAAGGAAACAATTCAGGATGTCAGACTGGGCAAAGACTGTATGAATAAGATGTCAAAAGCACAGGCAACACAATAAAAAATAAAGAAATGGGATTATATCAGGCTAAAAAGCTTCTGCACAGGAAAAGAAACAGTCAACAGAGTGAAAAGACAACCTACAGAATGGAAGAAAACATTTGCAAACTATGCATCTGACAAAGAAGGGATTAATACTCAGTGTACAAAATAACTCAAACAACTTAAGTATAAAAAACCAAATAATCCAATTAAAAAATGGGCAAAGGAGCTGAATAAACATTTCTGAAAAGAATACATATATATGGACAACAGGTATATGAAAAAATGCTCAACATCACTAATAATCAGGGAAGTGCAGATCAAAACCATGTTGAGATATCATTTCACTCCAGTTAGAGACTGGCTATTATCAAAAAGACCAAAACATTTTCCTCATTAAAAAACAAGACAGAGAATAAGAAATGCTAGCAAGGATGTAGAGAAAGGGGAACGCTCCTACACTGTTGGTGGTACTATAAATTAGCACAGCCATTATGGAAAACAGTATGGTGGTTTCTCAAACACCTACAGATAGAACTGCCATATGATACAGTGATCCTACTTTTAGCTACCTATCCAAAGGAATGGAAATCATCATGATGAAGGTATTCCTGCACTCCCATGTTTATTGCAGCTCTATTTACAATAGCCAAGTTATGGAACCAACCTAAATGTCCTTCAAGAGACAACTGCATCAGGAAATTGTGGTGTATATACACAATGGAATACTATTCAGCCATTAAAAAGCATGAAATTCTGCCATTTGCAGCAACATGGAGGAGCTGGGAGAAAATTATGTTAAGTAAAATAATGCAGGCACAGAAAGAAAAATACCACATGTCCTCATTCATAAGTGGGAGCTAAGAGAGAAAGAAGGAAGGAAAGAAAGACCACAGTGGAGAGAGCATACCTAGGGTTGTGGAATGAGGTGGGGGGAAGGGGAAGGGGGGATTCCATGGATTAACTGAGTGGGAAACATGGGGAATAACGCCAGTTTGTGGTAATGGGCATGCTAATAGTATTGATCTGGCCATCACATCCTGGGCACAAGTGGTAATGGTCAGCTTTGTACCTCATGAATATGCACAAACAAGAACAACAACAAAAGAGTGCATGCTGGTTACATTGTATATTATCCACCTGTTTGGGTTTTTTTGATGTTTTCCCACGATTAGATTCCAGCTATACATACATAATGGTTGCCACTTTCATGTCTCCATAGCATTGTTAGGAAGAAATTAGTTATCACCTCTTGTGAGAACTCCTGTCCAATACCATGTCTCCTTTATTGTTGAAAGCCCCCCACCTCTATATAACAGTGGCCCATTATCAATATCCAACCTGGAAAGAGTGAGTGCTACATCCCTGAAACCTCTCTTCTTCCACTCCTTTCTGATCCCCATATCCCTTGCTAGAACAACGAACATGTGTATGAAAGGAGAAACATTCATTAAATATCTACCATGAATCTTCCCAACAGCCATGTGAGGTAGAAATTACTGTCTCATTTTACACACAGGAAAGTGAAGAATTCAGAGCTGGAACAGGTATTTAAGGCCTGGTCTTTGAGCATTCACTTCCTCTTAGGAGAAGTTGGATTCTCGTATACTTCTCTTGTAATCTCGAGTCACATGAGTGTAGCTGAATTCACTCCAGCTCCCTCTTCTTCTCTGCCTCCCTACAACCTTGTGGAACACCACCATAGAATTAGACCTTCATATGTGCACCTTAGAAATGTTCTAAAGATGCTGCTCGTGTTTCTGGATTCATTTGTGGAACAAATTATGTGGATCTATTCTGAGATTGTTGTTCTATTGCTCATTCTTAAGGAAGGCATTAATTAGCTTGAGAAAAAATTAGGTAGTTGTCACATTTTATACATTCAGTGGATCATGTCCCTGAACAATGATCAGTTCTTGTTTTTCTTAAAGTTTCAGCTTTATGGGAAAGCTGAATGTAAGAGTTTAGCATTGGCTTTGGTGAAACAAATGATAGGCACCCAAAGTTAGGAAACTCCTCTGCTTCAATGAAATCCCAATGGACATCAGTTCACTTTAAGAGTAGGTCACCAGGCAATGGAAAGCCAATCAAGCAATTTGATGAAGACCTTTCTTAAGAGGTTACAATCAAATAGGCAAAGCCACTCTATTTGGTTTGTAGTCATTATTGTTATTAACACTTTTATCGCTGCTTTGTTTTTGAAACTCCAACCAAGCAATGGACTCTCTTAATAAACCAAAAGAAATTGGAAAGTCATTTTGTAGACAAGGAAACTGAGGCCTCAGGTAGTTAAATGACTTTCTGAAAGTTAGGAAACGTAGGATTTAGTTTGAGCTAGCACACAGACTCCTGCCCTCTTTCCATGTAGAACCTTTATATTGCTCTCCACATTAGACCATCAATGCTTTGGAAATGCCACCTGGGACCACGCTCTATCTTAGACCTAGAAAACATTATATATGCTACCACCAATTTGAGAAGTGCAGGATGTCCCTTGACCATGCTAGTCTCTTTCCTTAATAATGAAATGCATGTTAGAATAATACAATCTGTCAACTACTGATGATGCTATTTTTATTTTACTCGTCCTACCTCTAGAGAGAAATATGCTTGTTATCCGTGAAACTTAAAATTCCTTGCATTTTTCATCCACCTTTCTTGTAAACTTTCAAGATAATTTTTCCCATATCCAATCTTGTGCTTAGCACTGCATCTGGAAATGACACATAAGTATTCATCACTTTGAATCATATCAAAATTCACCCATAATCTCTGATGATTTCAGCATATTTGTAGTGGTGGACATCCCTTTCTTCTTTCCCTCCTTTCTACCTTTACTGCTGCTGTTTATCATGCTCAGGTTCCCCACATCTGCTGTTTATGTACTGATCTAATTGCCTAGGTTCTCAAGGGATCAGCCTATAGAAAATCCCAGCCAAATATATCCACCCTTTTCCTAATCAGAACTTTAACCTTGACTTCTGCCTCCCTCTACCTTGATGAATTGAACCTTACTTTGAGGAGAACCTGTGAACCTTCTTTTCTTTATCTTTCTTAAACTAAAAGCAAGACACTATTAGCCTCCCACCCCTGTAATCATCTCTGGGCCCCACTTAGATATCACTTAACAAATATCTTTAAAATTATTCAACCAAATGTTATTGCTTAATGTGCTATCTCCTAGTGTTTACCCTCTTATCCCTTTATGGTTCTCCCCAACAGATATACTAATGTTCTTCCTATGACAAGAAGAGAACCTGTGTCTGCTCTCTTATCCACCTTCATAATGGAATGTTGCTCCACTCCCTCATGAGCTCCTCTAGCCTATTTTATCCATATTGTCAAAATAATAATAACTTTTATTTACTGAGTGCTTACTATGTACCTGGAACTTTGATAAGAACTTCACAAACACTATCTTGTTTAACCTTTACAATAACTCTCTAAAATAGTCACTATCATTAGTTCCATTTTATGTATGAGAAAACAGGGTTAGAGAAATCAAGTAACTGATTCAAGGCCATATATTGGTAAGTGTCAGAGATAAGATCTGAACACAAGAAGACTGCATTCTGAGCCCCTCCTGTTTCTTAACCATTGTATTGTATACTGCTTCCTATTTCTTTGCTATCTGTCATGGCCTAGCCTTGAGATTATGGGAGATCAGAAGATGGGGGCAGAGACCAAGCATTCCCAGATTCAGTGCTTGAATGAGGTGGCATTTTTCTCTGGTGCCGAATAGAGAAGTAGGCTGAATCAAGAGTTCCCAGATCAGGAGAAGTATTTTTAAGCTTCCAAAGTGCTTAGTGGGATTTATATAAAGTGCCTAGCACATTGAGTCTGCTCAATTCATGGCAGCTGTGATTACTGTTGTTATTTTATTAGTAATAATGAAGATAAGAAAGCACTGAATACAATGGAGGCTAAAAAAATAAAAGGCATTATTCAAAAAGGTGAGCTGAGAAACCAAAGTCTGTTTTTTTTTTTTTTTTTTTTTTTCAGTTGATATCTTTTTGTTGATTTCCACTGAGAGGGAGAGATGTAGCAGGATAGATGGTGCTGATGCTTCTCTGGGAATCTCTAAACAGAAATGCATTGAGCAGTGAGAAGCCCCAGGTGTCAGGGTCACTGGCTTCCAGGCTACAGGTGGCTGGCTCAATGAATTTCACAAGCATTCTTGATGAAGCCACTCTGGAATGACAATGAATATGCTCTGGGGAACCTAAACTGTTCACACAGATTACTTTGTCTGAATTTAGTCAACTCTTCCCCTCGATGGGCTAGATTAGAGGAAAAATGAAAACTATTTTGGCGGCCTACAAAGTGATAAACAACTTTTCTGCTTTTCTCTTTTATGCAGGTTTTTGCAAACTTTTATTAAGTGCTTCTTCTGTGCCAGCCCTCATGCTGGGAGTTACCAATATCTCTTAAGGAACTGAGGCTACAGCTGGCATAAACAGTGAAAGATCCCCATTTATCTCATCCCCCTACAACTTAAAGCTGCCTAGGACCTAAAATTTCCGTCCTTAAGATTAACCAATTGAGTTTAATGAGTACTTATTGACTGTCAGTTATATATAAGACTCTATGGTAAATGCTGAAGTACAGACAAGAATGATGTTGCTCTGTCCTCACGGAGTTCATAGTCTGGTGGAGGAAGTACACATGTACAATTAACGATATTACAACACGCCAATTACTCTACTCATGATGTGCAGTTAAGTGTAGTGTTGCAAGAGGAAGGACCCAAGTCACTCTGCCTGGGAAAGATAAAGGAAAGAAACATCACATTTGAGCAAGAGTATGAAGAATAGGTTAAGTGGAAATGACAAGGAGGGAATAGTGGAGGAAATAGAATATGAAAAGGTATGTGGGTGTTAATTCAGTAAGTAGCTCTGTGTGAGTGTGAAGGGCATTTTATGGCATGCCAAGGAGTGAAATGATTAGAAAGGAGTGACCGAACATGTACTGAGTGCTGCTGTGTGTCAGGCACCGTGCTAAATATTTTATACACATTTAATCCTCACAACCATACGAGACAGAAATTGTTACCTCATACGGCAACAACTGTGAGTTTCTAACCAAATAAATATTCTTATACTACTCTACATTTTTCTGGCCTCCCAAACTGCAAATTGAAGCTGTGAGACTGGGTTTTGGCCAATGAGTCATGGACCAAAAATATGTAAGCTACTTCCTGGACTCATGGGATCTTTCATTTCTGTACTTCCTTTTGTGCCACTTTCGAGGCCATGTATTTCAGATGATATCAGGTACAATATGACAATATTCTCATCCACATTGGTGGATGAATATGAATAAGAAATAAACTTTTATCGTGTTCAATTTCTAAGATTGTGGGGTTAATTTGTTACCATAGCATAGGCTATTTCAGGGGTCACCAAACTATAGCCCATGGGTCAAAAAGGCCTGCTGTCTGTTTTTATAAATAAAGTTTGATTGGACATAGCCACACCCAAATATTTACATACATATTGTCTATGGCTACTTTCACATTATAATAGCAGAGTTGAGTAGTTGCAACAGAGACCATATCTCCTGTAAAACCAAAAACATTTGCTACCTGGCCTTTTACCAAAAAAAAAAAAAAAAAGAAAGAAAGAAAGAAAAAGCTTGCTGACCACTGTTCTATTTTACGAACAAGAAGAGGAAAAATTAACTTATATTCACATGACTAATCAGTAGTGTTGTTGAGATTTGAACCCAGTTCTGTTTTTGATGCTGTCCCGTTTTTTGCTTTTATTGCCACTGGTTCTTTGACCTCCTTTTGATTCTGTCTACACAAACCACACTGGTTGACAATCCATTCTGGAATTTTCTGGCCCAATAGTTGTATCTCTTTGAGGAATGACTTACTTTGCCCCCAACATTTAAATTCTCCTACCAGTTTTACCTCAGCACTAAGGGAGTGGCAACAAGAGAAGGAAGAATCAAGGATAACTCTAAGAGCTTAGTTTGTGCCATTAGATGGAAGCAGGATAAATATGTTGAAAGCTGATGCAGGGATTGGGTAAGGACTGAAATGGGATAGAAGTTTAATACTAGATTTCCCGAGTTTGAAGTTCCTGTGGGAAAATCCAGATAGAGATAGTCTATAGGCAGGTAGATAGATGAGTCTGAAGGTTAGGTCAGAGGCCTGGGCTGGAGATACAGTAGAATGAATTGTACTGTGTCATCAACCTTCTCTTTCTTAAATCTAACTATGATCAGTGTTAGAACTATAAGATGGCTCACCAAGGTCAAGGTTCAGTCTGAAGCCATGATTATATTTTATATTCTGGGATTATATAAAAACAAAGTTAATAAACACAGCTGGGATCATATCTGTGACCTTGCCTTTTAAGCAACAGACCTCTTTCTTCCTGTAACATAGTATCTCAAGTCCTCATGGCAGGACCAGCATGCTACATGAGTTATATGGGACTCTATTTGGGGCTAGAGAGCTTCCTCTCAGAAAGATGACCAAAGCCGTTCCTTTATTTACGAAGATTTCACAGGAACAAGTAGCAGGCTCAGTATCTGAAGGCCAATTTTTTTTTCTTTTTTTTTTTCTGATAGAAACAATGGTATGAATTATTCAGTGTGCCACAGGAAGACCATACATTATTTGAGCATTGCAGTTTAACTGTAGTTGAATCTAGGATTACTAATGCAGTACAGTGATTAAGCCTAAAGATGCACAAAAATGGAGCATTTTTCCCCCTCCTATCTGGAGGGGTTGTGGACCAAGTACTTGAGTTCAAACTTACTCTTCTCAAAAATATGTGATCTTATCACCACCTTCTTCAGAATAATCTGGTTTAAGGAATTAACAACAAAAATGAAACAAATTGAAAAATCCAACAAAAATGGCAACAACACAACACTTTTTTTTTACAGTTTGCTCTATTTCTCGGCCCTTTTACCCTTTGATTCATTGCAAATAGGTGATCTGAGGAAAAATACAAACCATTTATATTGACTATTCAGAGGCATCTCCTTAAAAAAGCCATATCTTCCACCAGAACCTGCTTCATGAGCATGAGTCCTGAGCTGTCAAATAAGGCTAAGTTCTCACAAGAGTCCCACTATTGGCTTACTGCTCTGTTGTTATGGTCTTGAAATTCTTAATAATTTCTTAACAAGCGTCCCACATTTTAATTTTGCACTGGGGCTTGCAAATTATGTAGCTGCTTCTGTCTTCCACTTGACTTTGGTTTTCTACTGCTGACCTTAGCCATACATAAGCTCTTTAAAAGTATTCAGGCCAAAAATGCTGTGAAGATATCTGAAGAAATTTTGTGCCTCAGTGTGTGTTGTAATGAGTGAAGCTTTGCAGTTAATAAGCTCACAGGTAGATATCAGGATTGTTTTTGCATATTCCAATTTTGAGCTATGCAAAATGGTGTTTGAGGAATTTCTGAGACTTCGATATGAGTGGTAAAGGAAAGCTTTCCCAAACATGGATATCCATATGTGGATAGGTGATTAGTCCCTCTCAGTAGTATACATGACAGAAAGGTGAGAGATTCTGCATAGAAGGCTCATCTCTGTTGAACTTAAGGCAACACTGCTGAGTGTGTCTTCTTACCTTTAGTCTCTTTTAGACATACCTTAGTGATTCCTCAATCTCCTTCCAACCTGTGGGTACTATTAGAAGGTTTGCAGTTAAGAATGAAATAGGCAGCATGACCACCTATGACAGAATTCAAGCTAATATGTTGCTTCACCCAGGACTCCCCATCTTTGATATCTTCTTTCAGTCAGGAGAAAGGAATATAGCCTTATGAGTGGTTAACGAGGTGGGGGTAGTGGGCTTTCTAAAACCATATCTCTCAGAATTTGCCTGCTGTGTCTATGAAAGGCCATCCTCTATTATTTCAACCTTCAAACATTTGGGAAAATTTCTGATTACTTCTTGACATTCTAAGCCATATACCCTGAAAGCCTAGTGCCACCTGGGCCCTAAAGGAAATTTGTACATCACTGAATTTTCTCTATCCTTGGCTCTTTTTCTGAATCCAATTTCCTTTTTTACTTTTAATGACCTTTCTGTAACCTTTGTTTTTTATGTCATGGATAGCCAAAATCCAGATATGAGACAAGTTAATGGTATAGATACTCACTGTGACTTGGCAAACTTTCTCCTTGTCGGTTGGTGACTCAGGCAGAGGGATGGGAAATGTGCTGTCAGTGTCAGAATTTTTCCCCGTAATAAGGCAAATTAAAATTTAAAAGGATGGAGGGGAGGGGGCCATCTATACCCTGTTTATTCACCTGGTTAATGACTCAGCCTGTTCATTAGGCACCAAAGAATAAAGCTTTATCATTTCCCCAGCTTCACAAAAATGAAACGCCTGCATTCAAATTACACCAACGTGCTCCAAAGCCTCTTTAATTGAAAGTATATGATGGGATCTAATGTAACATTTATTTTGCTGCAATTGACATGAGAAGAGGTGTGGGGTTTAAGGAATATTTTATTTAAAGACAGGCTTACAGCGGCTGTAGGAGTGATTGCCAGCTTGTCAGCTGACTCACTGGTGCCTGGAGAGAACTTTTTGTCATTAGCCAATCTGAATGCCAACATGGCCCAGACAACACGGTGAAAGCTTTGTCCCTCCTTTATCTCCCTACCCCCACACCCTCTCTCCCTGGCAGTTACTATTTCCATTAACAAATAAAAATTAGTACTCATCATCTACTGGCAACATTCACTACAAAAGTGATCCAATGACAAGACTGTATATTAAAACTCATGTCTTTCCAGTCCAGATACCAGTAAAGCATTTGTGTTTACAGGAATCAGTGGCATTACGGATACAAAGAGTTGGCATTCAAAAAGAAGCCATGAGTAGTATGAGGGAAGCTTCCTGTTTAGCTTACTGGACGTAGCCATGCAGAGCACACTGTCTTGGGCAAAATAATTTTGTACTCCAGTTTCATCATTTTTTAGAGAAGATGATATACTTATTTCTGAGGAAGGCTGGTGGGATCGATCATCTGCAATACAGAAGGATTTGAGAAAGTCCTCCCAGGTTAATTCCACCTAGTGGTAGGTGTTCACATGGGAGTCCCACTCCTCATACACCCTAGCTATTATGAAAGGGCATGGCATCATTGTTCATAAGAGGTTTGGGCATGGCTGGAGGGGGATAAGGGACTGGGCATGTGTGGGACAACCCATGTTCTGTTTCTGTCATGGGCCTCCAGAATAGAACTTGTCTTCTTAGAAGCAGAGATTTAGGTAACAATCTCTATAAATATCTCTGTAATGATCAGAAGTCCCTGTTCATACTTGCTTACATCTTGAAGCAAGAATTAGAAAGACTCCTGTTAGGCCATTCCTTCTCTGGGTTACGTACATACATTGAAAACAGTCCAAGTATGTTTTGTTTGATTCATAAATTCCATCACCCTTTAGGCCAGGTTTCTCCTTGTTTCCTGTTTCTTAACTCCTATTAATTTCGTCATGTTTGCTCAAATGCTTGCTAACTGTGAATTAATTTTTTAAAACTTTTAATTTAAAAATAATTATAGATTCATAGGAATTTGCGAAAATAGTACAGAGGGGTCACATGTACCATTCACCCAGTTTGCTACAACTGTGGATTGATTTTGTCCTCCTATTAATCACATGAATTTGATATAAAACTTCTTGGCTATCTCATTCCCCCACCACATCCTGCCCAGGATATTTGGAAAAATTTATTTGACACAGAGCATTAGAAGATATGAGTATGTAAATAATTGGCTAACATTTTGTTAATACTACTGTCTATATATCTTTAACTCATGTTACGATTTCAGTTTATAAAGAGATAGCAAAAAATGGAACAAATAGCACACAAAAATATGAGAACTATTTCGGGGTGAGCATTTTCAAAGATGATTGTTGCTATGGTTTGAGTGTTTGTCTCTTCCAAAACTCATGCTGAATTTTAATGGCCATTGAAACAGTATTAAGAGGTGGGATTTTTAAGAGGTGCTTAGGCCACGAGTGCTCCACCCTTATGGATGGAACTGGTATAAAAGGGCAAGTATGGCCCTTTCTCACTCTCCCTTGGCTCTTTTGCTCTTCTGCCATGTAAGTAACAGTGCTCCTTTCCCTGACCCCCAGAGGATGCAGCATTCAAAGAACCATCTTGGAAGTGAAGACAGGGCCCTGACCAGACACCAAACCTGCAGCCTCCAGAACTGTAAGAAATAACTTTGGGCTCTATATGTTTTAGTCCGTTTTGCGTTGCTAAAACAGAATACCTGAAACTGGGTAATTTATAAAGAAGAGAGGTTTATTTGGCTTACAATTCTGGTACGGGCTCAGGCTGTTTCTACTCATGGCGGAAAAGTGGCAGGCAGCTGGCAGGTACAAGCAGATCACACGGGGAGAGGAAGCAAGAGAGAGAAAGAAGGTGCCAGGGTCTTTTTATGCAATGAGCTCTCATGGGAACTAATAGAGCAAGAACTCACTCATTAATCCTCCCTCCCCCAGGGAGAGCATTAATCCATTCATGAGGGATCCACCCCCATGACTCAATCAGTTTCCAACACTGCCACATTGGACATCAAATTTCCACATGAGTTTTGGATGGGACAACACATCCAAACTGTATCACTATATAAATTACCAATCTCAGGTATTCTGTTATAGCAGCACAAAACGGACTAAGACAATTGTGTTCCATGAAAACTTGACTTACACATCATGTGAGTGGCTTATATATCATTGTGACTATTATCCATGGCATAACTGAAATAATTTTTGAAACTCAGAGTGATACAGCCTTGTAAAATAGGAATCTTATTAATTCACTCTCTCATTGCTGTGGTACAAGATTCCTTTCCTTGACTACAGTCTTAGCACCCTCAGATTTTTGATTTATGTATGTGCACCTCAGCTCTAGTTTCATTCTGTATAGCTTGATGATCAAGATCATTCTCCTCATCTCTTTTATGAATTTATGACTATCCACTAATCCATTCTCTCATTTCTATTTCTTATTTTTCTAGATTAAATAGGATTTATCCTATTAATCAGTCTTGTGAGTAGGCTCTTTCTTGATCAACTTAGATATATTTCTCTAGGCATTCTCCAACCAGTTGTTGACCACCCCTGCACTCAGAAATATATAGATGTATTGTATATTTGACCCTTGGATCAAAATCTGTGGGTGGAGAAATGTTTCTGAATATGATCAAGAATGTGTGTGTGCGTGTATGTGTGTGCACGTGTATGTGTGTGTGTAGTTATGGTGGTGGGGGACTTCATTTAAGTGCCATCATTTTAAAAATTGCTGGTTCCTCATGATAATACAAAAATTTGAGAATAATTGCTTTGAATTGTCTGATGTTTTGCTGAAAATATACTATTTTATTGAGATTATACAAATACTTCTTTAAAAAGTTTCACTGTACACATTTAATTTTCACTCAACTATTTCAGAGTGTATAGAGATTTGTATTCATGACAAATTCAGAAGGATTTGCATGAGTGCACTACATGGGTAAGCCAGTCTTTCAGTGGGAGGCATTGCCTCCTGTGATTCCATAATAGCAAATGCTGAAAAGATGAGGCAGGAACATACAAAAGAACACTTACTCTTGAATTTTACCATAGACATGCTTGAAAAAAAAGACATAATAGGGCAAGCACCCTTTGCTATATCTTTGAGATTTAAGGCTTATGTAGACTTTGTTTAAAGTTTTTAAATTAAAATATAAAGACTGTAAATCAGTACAGCTACTACGGAAAACAGTATGGAGGTTTCTCAAACAACTACAGATAGATCTTCCATATGATCCAGCAATCCCACTACTGGGTGTAAACCCAGAGGAATGGAAATCATCATGTTGAAGGGATACCGGCACTCCTGTGTTCATTGCATCTCTGTTTATGATAACCAAGACATGGGACCAACCTAAATGTCCATCGATGGATGATTGGATAAGGAAACTGTAGTATATATACATCATGGAATACTACTCTGCCATAAAGAAGAATGAAATACTCCCATTTGCAACATGGATGAGCCTGGAGAAACTTACATTGAGTGAAATAAGCAAAGCACAGAGGGATAAACACCACATGTGCTCACTCATATGTGGGAGCTAAGAGAGAAAGAAGGAAGGAAAGAAAGACCACAGTAGTGTGTTGGGCTTGCAGAGGGAGAGAACATTCCTTAGGCTACAAAGTGGAGTGGGGGAAGAAGGGGGAGAGGGAGGGAAGTTGGGTATAATTGGGTGGGGGACACGGAGTACAAATGCAATTTGTGGTAATGGGTATACTGCCAGTATGAGTCTGGCCCCCACATCACGGGCATGAGGGGTGACAATCAGCTTGGTATCTCATGAATATTCATAACCAATGAAAATAATTAAATAAATAAATATTGATATATATATTGATTCCTTATCTATCTGAGTAGGAAGTCAACATATAATGTCTAAACTGATAAATTAAAAAATTATAAAGAAAGAAAACAAAAAAGAAAATAATTCATTTTAGAGGTGGTAGGACAACAAATGTTAAGGTCTTTCTTTGTTTTATAAAATTCCCTTTATTAACAAATGTTCCTGAGATATCTCCATCCACATCTGCAGCTTTTGAGGATTAGTATGTAAGGGAGATTCCCTGCACAGTTTGCTGAAGCAATACCACTCCTGTGAATAGCTGTCTTTTCACCAAGAGTGCAAAAAAAAAGTAAATTGGAGGCCAGGGGTTTAAATTTGGAACCAATTTTCCAAATAGGCAAAAGAAAAGGAAATGAGGATTCCTTTGATGCTCTTGTCTTAACAACCTATCCTCCTGCCCCCTCACATCCAGGCCTCTAAACCCTTAGACATAATCATTTTGTTACAACTTGATTCTCTTTCTGTTTCCTTTTTCTCCTTTCTCTCCTTTCTGTTTTTTTGACTATGGCATGTAAGAGTAATGCTTGATCACATAGATATTTTAATTCTTTTGTTGTCCCCAAAGAACTAGTAGTGCCAGGGGCAAAAATCACATGAGGAATAGTCTGGTGAGTCTTCCTAGAAGAAAAGTACATAATTCTTAATTTAGGGTTCTAATTCAATATATGGCAGATCCTTAACTTACTGAAAAACTGGCTAATTTGTGTTTATCATAATGTTAATGAGATTAATGTTATGGAATTATGAAATTTTTTTAATTGTAAGAGATCCTAGAGACCAAACAATCATTGTATCACAGCCTTTTGGAGTGGGAAAGGCCTTAAATATCATCTAGTCCATGTTGCCCAATTGATGTTTGCAATCCCCATCAAAATACCATTGATGTTCTTCACAGAAATAGAGAACACAATCCTAACATTCATATCCAACAACAAAAGACCCCGATGAGCCAAAGCAATCTTGGGCAAAAAAATAAAGCCAGAGGCATTACACTAAAGCTATTGTAACCAAAACAGCATGGTACTGGAATAAAAACAGCCATTTGGGCCAATGGAACAGAAGAGAGAACTCAGAAACCAATCCATGTAATTACAGCCAACTGATCTTTGACAAAGGCACCAAAAACACACCTTGGGGAAAAGACTCCTCTTCAATAAATGGTGCTGTGAAAGCTGGATATCCATATGTAGAAGAATGAAATTAGAACCATACCTCTTGCCATATATCCAAATCAACACAAAATGGATTAAGGACTTAAATATATGACCTGAAACTATAAAACTCCTAGAAGAAAACATAGGAGAAAGAGTTCAGGAAATAAAGACTTCATGAATAAGAACCCCAAAGCACAGGCAACAAAAGAAAAAACAAACAAATGGGAATATATCAAACTTAAAAGCTTCTGCTAAGCAAAACAATTAACAGAGTGAAAAGACAGTCTACAGAATGGAAGGACATATTTGCAAACTATACATCTGACAAGGGATTAGTATCCAGAATATACAAAGAACTCAAACAACTCAATAATAATAATAATAATAATAATAATAATAATAATAATAATAATAATAATAATAACCCAATTAAAAACTGGGCAAGGGAGCTGAATAGGCATTTCTCAAAAGAAGACATAAAAATGGCCAACAGGCACATGAAAAAATGTTGAATATCAGTAATCATCAGGGAAATGCATGTCAAAACCACATTGATATATCATCTCAGCCCAGTTATACTGGCCGTTATTAAGAAGACAGAGAATTGCAAATGCCTGTGAGGATGCAGAGAAAGGAGAGCCCTCCTGCACTGTTGGTGGGACTGTAAATTAGTGCAGCCATTATGTAAAACAGTATGGAGGTTATTCAAACAAGTACAGATAGAACTGCCATGCGATCCAGGAATCCCACTGCTGAATATATGCCCAAAGGAATGGAAATCATAATGTTGAAGGAATACCTGCACTCCCATATTTATCACAGCTCTATTTACAATAGTCAAGAGTTAGAACCAACCATACATCCATCAACAGACGACTGGATAAGGGAAATGTGGTATATATACACAATGGAATACTACTATGCCATAAAAAAGAATGAAATTCTGTTTACATTGTCCATCTATTCTTGCATGCTTCCTACTTTACCAATTAGATTCCTTAGCCTATGAATCATATTTGTTTTAAATTCTTGGTCTGATAATTCCAGCATCCCTTCCATATCTGAGTCTAGTTCTGATGCTTGCTCTATGTCTTTTTTTTTTTCCTTTTTGTCTTTTTTTTTTTTCGTGTCTGGCAATGGATCGCAACCCTCAGTGTCGTGCCCGTACCGGACCAGGACCGGCAACGGGATCGCAACCCTCGGTGTCGCGCCCACACCTCGCTCAGCCAGTGAGCGGGAACCGGTCTGTATGTGGGATCCGAACCCTCGGTGGGAGCGCCACCGCGCTCCCAAGTGGCACACTGTAGCAGTGCGCCACCGGGCCGGCCCTTGCTCTATGTCTTTAAACTATAATTTTGCCTTTTAGGAATGTAGTGGTAAGGTGTGGGGGAAGACAAAGCATTCTATATTACTATTATTAAATCTCAGTCTTTCTGTGAACCTATGACCCTGGACTGTGAAATTTACTAGAGTTTCTCACTCCCTCCCCCAAGCTTTTGGTGGGACAGGATGGCTTATGTGGGCTAGAGTTGGGTATTTTCTTTCCCCCAAGTTAGTTAGACTCTGAATAAAAGAAAACCCAGTTGTTAGGCTCTGGTTAAGAACTTTCTCCTCAGGGCAGATCTTGTTAAGTAGAACAGAATGCTCTGTAGTATTTCAAAATGGTTCTTACCCAACCCTTCTCCCACTGGAAGCACAAGTTTGCTGTCTGATATTAACTGTGAGAATCTGGTTTAGCTCCAGGAGGTAAAACTCACAAAAGTGTGGGGTCCCATTATGATTATGATGGGTACAATTGGAGTCTTTAGCTCTCAGAGTTGTCCACACTGAGTTTCCAGCAATTTCTGAATTACAATTCAGGTTTTTCTACCCTAGCACTGGATTCCACAAAGCTTTCAGCTCATGGGTTTCTGCTCTGGTATGTTATGATTCTTTGTATTTACCTGTCA
This sequence comes from Galeopterus variegatus, assembly GCF_000696425.1. NCBI lineage: Eukaryota > Metazoa > Chordata > Mammalia > Dermoptera > Cynocephalidae > Galeopterus > Galeopterus variegatus. Next base: position 127,796 of record NW_007732116.1, read on the forward strand.
GTCTCTTCAGTTTTGGGGGCAGTGCTAGTCTCTGTGGGCTCACCTGTCTTACAAACCTAAATATAGCTGGTGATTTTTCAGTTTCTTCACCTCCTTATCTGTTAATAGAATGGAGTGGTGACTTAACAAGCTTCTTACATGCTGGACTGGAAACTCGAAATATTTCTGCTCATTTTCTAATCGAATTGTTTATTTTTTTAGTAATGAGTTTTGAAGAGTTCTTCATATATTTTAGATACTAGTCTTTTGTCCAATATATGATTTGCTAATATATTCTCCCAGTCTGTAGCTTGTATTTTTATTCTAACAGGGCATTTCAGTGCAAATGATCTTAATGTTGATGAAGTCCAATTTATCAATTTTTTTTTCTTTCATGGATTGTAATTTTGGGGAACAAATATAACAACTATATATCTAGCCCTATATCCTTAAGAATTTCTACTTTTCCCCCCAAAAGTTTTAGTTTTATATTTTAAATTCAGGCTGTAATCTATTTTGAGTTAATTTTTGTACAAGTGTGAGACATGTTAAAGTTTTATGTTTGTTTGTTTGCTTATGGGTGTGAAATTACTCAAGCACCATTTGTTGTAAAGGCTAACTTCCATTCAATTGCTTTTGCACCTTCATCCAAAATCAATTGGATGTATTTGTTTTTATTTATTTCTGGGTCTATTGTGCTTAATGATCTATGTGCATATCCCCCTATTGAAACCACAAAGTGTTGATTAATGTAGAAATATTATAAGTTTTCAGATCAGATAGACTGATTGCTCCTACTTTTAAAATTTTTTTTAATTTTTAATTTTTTTTTAGCTATTGCTATGGGTTGAAAGAGAGCAGGAAATCTGATTATGGTATTTGAAAGGTAAGGCCATTAAAAAGTGATTGGATCGTGAGGACTGTGCCATTTATGAAATAATGGTTTATTGGGTTATCAGGGAGTGATTCTGATGGCTTTATAAGGAGAGGAAGTGAGCATGTTAACTCTCCTCCTCATGCTATTCTTGCCACAAGACGCTGTAGAGAGTTCCCACCTAGACCATGGACCATGGACTTCCCAGCTTCCAAAACTGTAATAAATTTAATTTCTTTATAAATTACCCAGTGTCAGGTATTATTCTGTTATCAAGGACAGAAAACAGACTAATATAGCTATTCTAGTTATTTTAAATTTCCATATAAGTTTTAAAATTACCTTGTCTGTATTCACAACAATTCCTATCAGGATTTTTATTATAATTACATGAAACATTTGTTTATCATTCTGAAGAAAATTGACACCTTTGCTCTATTGAGTCTTTCAATTCATGAACAAAGTTTGTCTCTCCATTTATTTAGATATTCGTTTATTTCCTTCATTGCATTGGGTAGTTTCAGCATACAAGTACTGCATGTTTTGATAGATCGACACTTATGTATTTCTCGTTTTTTAAGCCATTGAAAATGACATTATATTTTTAATTTTAGTATCCACATATTACTGCTAGTATATAGAAATAAAATGCATTTTATTTTATCTGCAGACTCCCCGAGCTCATTTATTAATTATAGGATAATTTAAAAAATAGATTCAAAGGAACTCTCATACATTGTTGGTGGGAATGCAAAATGGTGCAACCCCTATGGAAAATGGTTTGGAGGTTCCTCAAACAGCTGAAGATAGATCTACCATACGACCCAGCTATCCCACTGCTGGGAATATACCCAAAGGAATGGAAATCATCAAGTCGAAGGTATACTTGTTTCCCAATGTTCATTGCAGCACTCTTCACAATAGCCAAGAGCTGGAATCAGCCCAAATGTCCATCATCGGATGAGTGGATACGGAAAATGTGGTATATCTACACAATGGAATACTACTCAGCTACAAAAAC